>NC_138374.1:26835452-26896931 GCF_054177405.1 Leptonychotes weddellii | reverse complement strand
CCAGTCATCTGTCGATGGACATCTTGGCTCTTTCCACAGTTTGGCTATTGTGGACATTGCTGCTATAAACATCGGGGTGCACATACCCCTTCGGATCCCTACTTTTGTATCTTTGGGGTAAATACCCAGTAGTGCAATTGCACAGCAGATGATTTCTTATGTACTCCCAAGTACTGTGCTTTGAAATATCTTGTCTAAATTGTCCAGCTGGCCAGTGACATAGACTGGCTCTGTGGTAGCAGCACCAAATAGAGAGCCAGGATACCATTCTCCAGCATTACTGACTCATTACATGAGGAAAGAAATAGGCGACTGCTTAATATTAGGCTCAGGAAAGTGGTAGAGAGACTGAAATATGTTCCTGGTCCTCTCTTGTCAAACCATCTTATCAACAAATCACTTCCAAGTATTTAATAGTCTGGTAAGTGAAGGCATGATGCCTACCCTTCCTTAAAAGGCATGTTAAGAAAGCTGTTTGTGTGATCCTATTTTTTAACATTTTATTCATGTTATTAGAAGAGTGTGGATGGCATTCTACTTCAGCAACTTTTCTACCCACCTCTTTCTTGTCACCTCTTATCTCTTTTCTTTGTTCCTGGCTCTCTCTGCCCCCATACCTCCCATCTTCACTCTTGCTGTCCACATCCTTCTCTTTCCTTCTCTGTCTCCCACCCATCTGCCTCCTTCAGTTTCTCGGTACTACCACACACTTGCAGTAAACAACAGCAACAACTAAACAAGTTCCCCTTAAGATGTTCTTGATGAAGGAGTAAAAAGAGAGTATTTATTAATTCTTGACCCTCAAATACCTATCATACATATGTATGATATGTACAATACATATTAATATGTAATATGTACAATACATATTAAAAATATTCCATGTGACAAAATGGGAAGCATGCATGAAACACTTCTAGTGCATACTGAAGTACAATGATTATCTCAAGGAGAAGCACTTATGTGATTGAGTTATGAGCTAAACTAACTGCTTTTTTCTTAGAACATAACTTTTGCTTGATTGAATGACTAACAGACAAACCATGATTATTTGGACTTGGATACTTTGGCAGACATTTTCTCCAAAATGAAGTGAGTTTGTTACTTCAAGGAAAATGACAGAATTTGTTGCCAATAATAAAAATTTAAACTTTCAAGTGAAAAATTAGGATTTTGGAAAACTTGGATCTACCCCTGTGAGCCTGACAGCTTCCCAATAATAAATGACTCTTCTCATGAGATTGCTAGTGATATCAACAAGGTGATTTTTAAATATTGTATAATGAAGTTATATAACATTTGGAAGATTCATATAGCTTAGTGAGCCAATATTTTCCAGATGACCAATGAATGATGCTACAAAATCATGCATGAGTAAAAGATCCATTCAAATTATAAGGCAGACCCTGGATTTTAACATAACACAGCATGAAAAGTTCATTGGTAGAGTTTTGGATTCCACATTGCAATTAACCTTTGAAAAGTTCACTACTACTAACTGAGTTTTGGTGTAGTATCAGACAGGAATATCTGAAGTATCTGAAAAGGCTATTGTATACCCTTCTCTTTTCTCCAGCTATATGTCTGTATAAGTACAGATTTTTTTCACATAGTACCAAAACAACACATTGCAACAAATTGAATGTAGAAGTAGATGAAAATTTGGCTGGTTTTTGTGAAACCAGACACAAAGAGATTTGCAAAAGTATAAAAATCAATGTCCTTCTTCTCACTAACTACTTTTTTGTTTTGGAAAATATAACTATTTTTGTAAGAAGTGTTATTTATGTTAACATATAATGGGATTTATTATTACTTTTTAATGAATTAATATATATTTACATTTTTTTCTCAGTTTTAATTTCTATAAGGTAAATATTGATATATATAACCCACACATCTTTGTGTTCTTCAATACTTTTTAAGAGTGTACAGGGGACCTGAGACCAAAAAGTTCTAGACCTGCTGGTCTAATGTGACATAAAAAATAATTTTATTTTATAATAAATAATTTTATCTTTTGGGGGCTTAATTTTCCTATATACAAAATGGCAAATTTGGGAAGAGGGATGTCTAAGGGCCCCCTGAACTTTGACTGGGCTTCCTCATTGTCACCTACCTAACTCTTCATCCAATAAGTCTCATTTAAATGCCACTTCTCCAAGGAGATTTTCCCTGACCCTCAGATTGTCATCTTATAATACCTGGTTGTACTCTACTCTCTCCTTTTTAGATCACTCATCAGACTGGTAATTGCTTGTTCAATATTTGTCTTACCTATAGGAGTGTGACTTCCTGAAGGCAAGAACTGTGTTTGCCTTTTTACCATATACATGGAACAGAGCAGGTGCCCAATAGATATTTGCAGAGATGCCACTCTATTTAAAATTTACCTTTCTCTCTGATACTTCCTATTGCTTTTTAAAAAATCCTGGGTATTATCTCTATGCAACATATTATATATCTTACTTAGTTATTATGTTAATTATGTATGTTTGGGGTGGGGGTCTATAATAATGAAAATTCCATGGGGGCTGGAATAGTCTCTTTTGTTGCTGTGTGTCTCCGGTATCTAGAAGAGCACATGGAACATAGGAAGAAGTCAATAATTTCTTGTTGAGTAATGAAAACGTGTTAGTTGAAGAAGCCATCAGTGACAGAACACATACATTAAACCATTCTTTTAGTAGTGGGGTTGGATTTGGATTTATGCATACATGTTTTATCCTAGTTTCTCTTGTGCCTAAAAATATACATTTGTGTGAATTTTGAATAAGGTCATGAGCAAGGTCTGTGATCTGTAAAGCAGTGTGACATAAACTGGCCCATGTGGTAAAGGGCTTGTGACCTTGACAATTACTGGACCATGAAGATGTAGTGGGCCAAATGCAATTAAGGTTGGCTTGACCATTCTCTAATATCATTTACAAGTGTGTCTTAAACACATTTTTGAGCAAATCAAGAGCATATGAAGAGAGCAAAAGAAGCATTAAAAAAATAGACTACATGAATAAAAAACAGAGTCCAAAGGATCTTAGAGCAGTAAACTAAAGATATAAAACATAAACTCCTTCAAAAGTACATAAATAACTTAAATAGATAATATTTGCTCTCTGAAAATACAGTTTGCAAGATAGAGGGAAAGTTAAACAGCAAGAAAATTAAGTAAACAAAAGCAACTAAACCATAGCACATTAAGACTTATAATCCAGTTAGGAAACAGCAAGTTTGAAATGCACAGCCATTTCAAATGCATCCACCGTGATATAATTGGATTCTAGATGTAAAAAGGAAATATCAGGATAATTAAATTTAAGGCTGTATAGACTTGAGGACTATAAGATAAACTGTATCAAATTATAAAGGAGAAGAAAGAACAATGTGAAGAAGAGGAATAGCTGTTCTCCTAGAAATAATTCTTATTTAGGATTTGGATGACTCAATAGAGAATGTTTCATTAATTCCTGTCATATAATTTTAAAAACAGGGTTTTAATGTAATGATTTAGTATGGAATAAATGTTTAGAGTCATTGTAGTTGGAAAAATTAGCTTTTTACTTTTCAATTATAATTAAAAAGACTTGAACATTAGGGTATCTTTATACCACTACATCAGGGTTTAATTATTAAAATTTAATTTTTCAAAGTTGAACTCTAATCCCCTGAAATGTGCTGCATATGTCAAATTCCAAACCACATAGAAGCATTATATTTATTGAAACATTGCAATTGTCTCCACAAATCACTTAAAGACTAAAGTGAGGATATTGAAAATGACTTGTCCATATCCAAGAATTCATTTAAATTCAGAATTATTTGAATTATCAGAATTATCTGAACTAGACATAATTTCCAAAAGTTGGACAAGAGGTCTTTCTCCCCTACAATAATTCAATGTAAAGACATACTACACACTGAGGAGAATCCAGGCACTGGAAAAATAGATATGGACAACACATAGTCCTTGCCTTCCAAAGCTGATGGTCTCACAGGGGGACAAAAAAATGCCCACAAAAAACTATGATCTAATGAAAGTTATACATTTCATAAGAAGATAAGCATTAAGGTCACAGAGAAAAAGGATATATTACTCACATCTATTAGCTCTTATAAAACTTTGACTGTAATCTTGATTCTCTTAGTGAATGAATGTCAGCAAAAAAACATAACGTTGACAATGAGTGGGCAAATTCCCTTCCACAATACCTTCCTGTATAATTTCAGAGATTCAGAGATGTATACTTACAATTTTTAACAAGAGCTCCTTTGAACATACCACTGTAGGAATCCCATTCAGCACTGAGAAGCTGAGACATTAGGCCCATTCCCCCACACTTAATTCTACAATCAAGTACTTCAGCATCTGGTCAAGAAAAATAAGCACAGTAATCTTACCGTAATATTCATATTTCTCTCACTGTGGCAGGTAAGAAGGATATGGATCTTTTGATTAATCTCTTACTAGTTCCCTAATGAATTTCTTACAGTAGATTCTCAAATCATCCATGTTCCCATAGAGACCCCCAACCTCACCTTCTTTTGCCCACTTACAGCAGACAACCTCAAATTCTATTTTACTACAAAGTTTTAGGCCATCTGATACAAGGATCCTAAATTTCCATTTTAGCACTCTCAATATCTTTATTATTTTACAGTATACTAGTTTAGAGTGGAGATTCTGGAATCAATAATTTAATTATTGGGATTAAATCTTGCTTATACCACTTACTGGCTTTGAGACCTCAGATGAGTTGTTTAAAACTCTGATCCTTATTTTTTTTTCATCTTATAAAATGAGGAAAACAATAGTTTTACCCTACAGAATTTTTGATAAGATCGATTATTTATAAACTACTTAGAATAGTTCCTGATGCTTTGCAAAAGTCCAAAATAATGATATTGTTATTATTATTATCCCTTCAATGCAGAGAATGAAGTGCCTGACTTGTTACAGACTCCCCTTTCTTTGGCCTCCTTCAAAAGTCAACTCTCTAATTATCTGCTTCTTACACCCTGACTTCTTTCCATTAAGTCCATTCCCTCACTACTTCAAAATTCCATTTTAAAAACCTATTTCCTCATTCCTACAGGACTGTAGCTCTCCCTCACAGCACAGATGAACTTTTGAAAACACTATCTGCAACTCCTGCCTTCTTTTAAAGTCACCTACCCACTAGTTTCCATCTGATCAATCAGATGCAAGTGTGCTTTCCCATCTCCGGTGAGCCTCTCCTTATGGAATGTGAGGGCTTTAGGTAAGTCACTCTACTCCACCTCTGTATTTAACAGTAGCAATTTAACATTGAACAACTTCCTCCTTGAAACTCTCTTCTTCACCTTCTGTGACCCTCCATGGTTTGAACACTTCCTACCTCACACTGAGCCTTCTCTTCTATCTCTCTTAGACATGGGTTTTTCTCCAGTTGTCCTTAGCTTGCTTCTACCAGATCTCTTCCTCAGAATATCATCCACTGCCACAGTTCAGCTCTGCACTTGACTACCAAATCAATATCTGGGTGTGATATCTGCCCAAATCTATACACTAGTGTTTCCAACTGAGTAGAGGATATCTGTACCTGCATATATTGCAGCTTTTAAAAACTCAACATGTCCAAGTTTAAATATTTTCCTTCCAAAGGAAATTTTCTTATTTGACTCCCTTATCCCTGTTGGTGATTGTTATGGACTGAATGTTTGTGTCTCCCTCAAATTCATATGTTGAAACCCTAACCCCTAATGTGATGGTATTTGGAGGTAGGGCCCTTGGGAGGTGGCTGCGTTTAGATGGGGTCATGAGGGTGGGGCCTCCTGATGGGATAAGTGTCCTTATAAGAAGAATAAGAGAGACCAGAGCTCATTCTCTCTCCACCATGTGAAAACACAGTGAGAAGGTGGCCATCGACAAGCCAGGAAGAGGGCTCTCACCAGGAACCAAAGCTACTGGTGCTTGGACTTCTCAGCCTCCAGAACTATAGTACTTGTCAGCTGAATGGGGATGGAAGCTGAGAGAGAAGTAATAGGAATAATAATAATAATAATACTTATTCATAGGGTTTTTATGACACTTAATACAAAACAGAATACTGCCAGGCACATGACAGTTACAAAATAGTTACAAAATAACTGTAAAATAAACGAGTGTAATAAATTGGACATAAAGGTCTGCATTTAGGGGGAGAAATTCTGGCAGGAGATGAAGATTTATGAGTTATCCTAGAGGCAGTGACTGAAGTCATGTGAATGATCAAAGAAAGTACATAGTATATAAAAAGCAGAAGGACCCCTGTGTGGTGGTCTTTTTCTCTTATTTCAATCTGTCAAAATTCTTCAATTACCACATTTCATCAATTCTAAGATGGCTTTTTTCATGTTTTTAACATCTCTGGAAAAAGGATGCCTCTTACAATCAATGACATACCATAGTTTACTCTCAGAGTTCTTTTTTCCTTAGTGATGCATGAAATAATGGTGTGTCATTCAATTGACAGCATCTTAGACTTAATGGGATATGAGAAATGTGAACCACTTCTGTGAACCACCAAGACACCCTAGATGAGCTTTCCTTATAACATGTATTTTAGTCTGCCTGTAAAGAGATGTCTATCAACTACTAGACTGCAAGGTCTCCAGGGGTCAAGAAAGGCCCTGATTCTCCGGTTTGTTTCTCTGGGGACACACTAAATGGTTCTGCCTGCAGAAGGACATCAATAAAAATTGCTTGAATTAAACTGGATTCCAAAGGAAGATATCAATTATGTTTAGAATTTCTGATATTTTGCAATTAGTCTCATCACTGTTCCCAACCCACAGTTAATCTGACATCTTAAACACACACTTGTTTTCAGATTATTAATATTACACCTGATTCAAAACATCTGTCACATGAATTCCACAGATAGTTGATTCTATGAACGATTTCAAGAAAATATATTCCTGGCATTCTGGGAGAGAATATTGAAAAGATAGTACCAGAAATCTAACTACAAATTTCTCTGTGAGAAGAGAGAACAATGTCCACACATACTAATTAATTACAGTAGATGCTTATTCTTTCTGAGTGATCTCAATTTGCATTATCTGTTCTTTCTACCTGTTAATGAAGCTTTATTCCTTTCCCTGTTGACATTTGGGAATCTGGGTGGCCCTTCCCTGTGTTTTCAGTTCCCCGGGATCTTCAGGGACCAATTACATGCTTGGGCATGCATCTTTATTGAAGTAAAGGGCTCACCTCTTGCCCAAGTTTACACTTTGCACACAGCATACCTCAAGCCATGGCAATGGCCAGGTAAATTCTCTTGGTCTGCCCCAGATGATCTTTCTACCACTCTTTTCTCCACCACTTCTAGCCTTGGCATCCCATTACTGAAGCTCTGTTTTCACCTCTCATCTCTGGATCTCTGGATCACATGAAGTCATCAGCTTTCCTTCTTTTCCAAGGCTATAGGTTGCTGAAGCCTTTCCAGTGTTACAATAGGAAAGAGGAACTTGATTGTCCCCACCAATGATTGCTATTTTGTTTTTCTCTTTTCTCTCTATGGCTCTTCCTATGCTGGTTGAGGAGTTGCTTTTAATCCTCTTTGAGATTCCTTCATTACAGGTGGACAGCCAACTGAGTCTCCATCTTGCTGGTCCTCTAGTCCTTCTTTCTTTTTACAGTTCAACCTGGCATTATGATCTGGTTCATTAGTGCTATTTCCTTCTCAGAACTCATCAAGGATTCAAGAAATTTGAGTACTCCTAGTATTAAATATATGTATGTCATGGTCACTATGACAATATGTGACTCCTCAGTCCCATTTACCTTTTGTCATCATCTAGAGAGTAAAATTCAAATTTCTTGGCACTGCTTCTAATGCCTGCCAAGATTCAACTCATCTGTCCTTAAAAGTTTTACCTCTCAGAACATCCTACACACTGCTTCCTCTACCTCGGCCTCCAACCAGATGAGACTATTCACTATTATCCAAATTCACCACATACTGAGGCACCTCTCAATCTTGTTCCTGCTGTTTACTTGAACCTAGAATTTTCTTCCTTCCTTTCTTTTTTTCTCCAATTTCTTTATTGTGGTAAAATATGTAAACATAAAACTTACTATCTTAACCATTTTTAAATGTACAGTTCAGTGATACCAAGTACATTCAAATTGGTGTGCTTTCATCACCACTATCCAGCTGTAGAACTCTTTTTACTTTGCAAAATGGAAGCTCTATACCTATTGGATAATAACTTCCCATTCACTCCTCCCCCCAGCCCCTGGCAGCCACCATCTACTTTCTGTCTCTGTGATTTTGTCTTCTTGGAAATACTTCATATGAATGGATTCATACAGTTTTTGTCTTTTTAGGACTGGCTTATTTCACTTATCCTGATGTTCTCAAAATCCATGTTGTTGCATATGTCTGAATTTCCTTCCTTTTTTTTTATTTTTTATTTTTTAAAGATTTTATTTATTTATTTGAGAAAGAAAATGAGAGAGAGCACATGAGAGGGGGGAGGGTCAGAGGGAGAAGCAGACTCCCTGCCGAGCAGGGAGCCCAATGCGGGACTCGATGCAGGGACTCCAGGATCATGACCTGAGCCGAAGGCAGTCGCTTAACCAACTGAGCCACCCAGGCGCCCCTGAATTTCCTTCCTTTTTAAGGCTGAGTAATAGTCCACAGTATGCATATGTCACATTTTGTTTATCTATTCATTTGTTGACGCACACTTGGGTTGCCTCCACATTTCAGCTATTGTGAATAATGCCATAGACATAGGTGTACAAATAGGTGTATCTTTTTGAGACCCTCTCCTTCATTTTGCACACTGAAATCCTACTCATTCATCTAAGCCTAACTCAAGTAGCACCTACTTCATGAAATCACTCAGACTCTACCTGGAAATAATTGCTTCTTCCTCTGTTCTTCTACAATTCTTTTATTTTATTACTATACCTATACTTACTTTATTGTGTCTTAAATAATTATTTGTACTTAAAAATCTAATTCCTCATAAAATTATAAGTTCCTTGTGGTCTAGGACCCCACCATCTTATCTCAGTATTCCTTACATCACTCCCCATAATACTTTGTAATGTTTATTGAGTGAATGACTACATAGAGACAGAATTTATTTACATTATACATGTATCATAAAGATAAATTGTAGACAGAGGGTAAGTTGAATACCTAGAAACTCTTCCAATTTTGAAATCTGTCAAATTATCTAGGAAATCTTGTTAGTTGCACAAAAAGCCACACTGCTCTAGGAATTAAGAGACTTGGTGTTGTCTTGGTTCTGCCTTGGGTGGATCATGTCTCTTCTCTGGCTTAGTTTCCTCATAGTTGAGGTGAGAGGGTTGCCGTAGAACAGAATTCCCAAACCTTGATTTTTGCAATACCTGCCCAACCCTGTACTTTATTTGCTTAATAGTTTTCTTTAAATTAGTCCAGGTCTAACATTACCACCAAATTTAGCCTCATCCTAAATAAGGATATCTGTGAAATTGTGGTTTCAATTGTGTTAGTTATAATTTTTTCTAACACAAATTAAAATAAATATAACTATTAAAGTAAAAAGAAAATCTCTGTACCATTAAAATAACTTCCTATGCCAGTTGTGGCCCATGGACCATGCTCTAGGAGGTATTGGTCTAGACTCTCCCTGAGATCCCTTCCAACAATAATAGCTCTGTCTTCTCTGGGGAAGCCATGACCCCTCTGAGCCATTTAGCGAAATGCATTCAATGAATCTTTAACTGGGAATGATTCAGCATTAGCCCCAGGGAATGAATTGTAACTTAATAAGCCTTCCAGCACCTCTAATGCCTGGGATTCCACCCTCTTTATGCCTCCCCTCTGAGTGGTGCTGTTTGCACATTCTGCCTTTTCTGTAGTCTCTGCTTTCCTGCAGGGCCCTGTCTGGGTTTGCCTGACCAGATCTCCCCTCTGAGGGTTGTTTATGTTTGCACACTCGGCTTGTCCTGTGGATTTGTCTAACTAAATTCCCCTTTGAGGGCTGTATATTTTGGCACAGTCTGGCTCTCTAAGGGATTCTTTTGTCCATTAACACCTCTTGTCTTGCAGTTATACCAAAGTCTCTGCTGCTCTTGCCTCAAGCAAGTAAGTCCATACTATTCTATTCTTAACGATTCTTCTGTGTATTTCCGTTTATTTTCTATACTTTCTACAATGACCATGTATAATGTTTATAATAAAGAACTATAAATTTTAATTTTTTAAAATGTGAAGGGGAGGAAATGTGAAAGGGGACATCTGGTTGCAGATGATGTAATAAAGGCATTTTAACTTTATTCTCCTTCAAAACCCAGTGACAAAAACAAAAAGAATGAAACAGCATTAAGAAGAAGGTCCATTATCACGGAAACAACCGTAATATACCATAATTAGCACCATATACCATAATTAGCATCCTTACCAAATGTTAGGCCTGTTTGTCTTAGGTAGAATAAAGTCAGTCTTAAAAGTGTACTCTTGTTGGTACTAAGAAATCTAAGGGCATAGGTGGGCCACCAGAGAAATGGAGAGTGTTCCTAGTAGAGACTTAGCTCCATACCACAGAAAAGACCGAGCTGAACAAGAAACCATGTTGACTTCTCACTTTCATTGTTTATCACATACACTTCTTGCGAAAGCAGAGTGGTATTAATAAAAGGAAAGCTGAGTTCACCAGGTAGTAACAGAGAGTCTGAAGAAATTTACTGTGAGCTACACTGACCCTTGGAATGCAGAGAACAGAGGAAGGAGTATATATAGTTCCAGAGCAAAAGGAATATGAACATGGTGGAAGGAGGTATGAACAACAAATCCCAACAGAAATAGTAGGTCACCTCTATAAACATACTTCTTCAGCAAATACATGGTCCTAATCAAAGATGGGTAATAATCAGAATAGGAGAAATAAAATTTTAATTATTTGCTGACAATATTATTGTGTATGTAGAAAATCCACAAGCATCTACAAACTATTAGAATTAAGTGAAATTAGCAAGATCACTGGTTATAAGGCCAACATACAAAATCAATTTGATTGCTATATACTAGCAACAACTACATAGAAAATAAAACTTTAAAAAAAGATATAACTTCAACAAATATCAAATATATCTAATAAAATGTGGGTAAGACCTAACCTCTACCCTGAAAACCACAAAACATTATTGAGAGGAACTGAGAAATCTAAATAAATAAAGAGATTTAGCATATTCCTGGAATGGAAAACTCACTGTTGTAAAGATGTTAATTCTCTCTAAATTAAAGTATAGATTTAATGCAATCTCTAGCAAAATTTCAGGGGGTTCTTTTGCAGAAATTAGCAAGCTAGTTCTAAAATTCATGTAGAAATGCAAAAGGCCAAAAATATCCAAGGTAATTTTGAAGAAGAAACCAAAGCTGGAAAAGACCGATACCACCAGATATGGCAATTTATTATAAAGATAGGATAATCAATACACTGAGGATTTGGTGCAAGAATAGACAAACTAACAAATGAAATCTAATATAGAATCCAGAAACACACCCTCACATCTATGAGAACCTGTTTTATGACAAAGGCAACATTGCAGAGCACTGGGAAAAGGATGATCTTTTTCAATAAATGGTGTTGAGACAATTGGATATCCATATGGAAAAATGTTTATTGACCATACCTTATACTATACAATAAATCAATTCCAGATGGATTGCAGAGATAAATATGAAAGATAAAACAATAAAGTTTCTAGAGAAAACATAAGAGAACACCTTTATGACAGTGGAGTATGCAAATATTTCTTAAAACACAAAGAATTCTGATTATAAAGAGAAAATTGATAAACTGGACAATTAAGTTAATACCTTGTGTTTATCAAAAGGCACCATTAACAGAGTGAAAAGGCAGGCGACTGAATAGGAGAAGATATTCATAGTACATTTGTCTATCAAAAGCTTTATATCCAGAATATATAAAGAAAAGGATGGATGATGGAAAAATGACCAAATAACTTGAACAGTCACCACATAAAAGAGATTATATAAATGGCCAATGAACAAAGGGAAAGGTGCTCAGCTTCATTATTCATCAGGGCAATATAAATCAAAACAACAATGCAGTACCACTACACATCCACAAGAATGCCTAAAATGAAAAAAAAAAAATCAGTGTAGACAATGTTGTAGGGAAACCAGAACTTTCATATGCTGCTGGTGGGAATGCAAATCTGTACAAACACTTCGGCATTATCTACCAAACCTGGACATATACCTATTTTATGATTCTGCTACTTTATTACTATGTATCCTCAGTAAAAATGGGCACATATGTTCACCAAAAGACACCTACTAGATGTCCCTAGCAGCACTGTGTGTTATAGTTAAAATGTTAAAATCTAAATGTCCTCCAGCAGTAGAATGAACATATAAAATGTGTATATTGGCACATGGGATACTATACAGCAATGAGAATGAACAATCCCATAACTACATCCAGCAATATGGATGTTTCTCACAAATATAATGTTGAGTGAAAAAAACCTAGACATACAAAAAATTAACTACATGATTGCATTTATATAGAGTATAAAAGTGGCAAAATTATTCTATGAAATAGGAAGTCAAGAGTGGTTACTACTAGGACAGTAGGACTGGAAGGGAGCATATGGGTGGCGGGGAGGTGCTTCTGAATTGCTGGTAACATTCTGATAATTGATCAGAGTACTGGTTACACGAACATGTTCAGTTTGTGAAAATTCATTGAAAATTCACTTAGGACATGTGTACATTTCTGCATATATATTATGTTTCAATAAAGTTTTTAAAGCCCTAAGTAGTTTGTAATATTTCACAAAGGGGAAATCTCACCAAAAAACATGTATTTCTGGCTTCTCCTGAAGATTTCAAGACCTGTCCATGGTGCCTCATCTCCAAGAATCCACTGGAGCTGAGCCGAGGCTATACCGTCAGATAGGACACGCATTATTCCCTACTCATTGGTGCCCCATGTCTAGCCCCTGTAGGCATCTGAATTCATTCCTGGGAATAAAACCTGTTCTGTCTATTGGTTCTTTAGCTCAAGTCTGAGCCCCCAGGGTAAAGCTTACTTTTTGCCCTGTACATTCCCTTCCTCTTTGTCTGCTCTTACACCCCATCACCAATCTCCACTCCCATCTGATTGTACCTCACTCAGCACACCTCCAGTCATCTCTCCATGAAGCCTTCTCTCCTGCACTGGCACTTACCTGAGTATATCTATTCTCACATTCCTCAAGTCCTCCTTTCTCTCCCCTTATTCACACCTGTGTTCCATTAATTCATGCACTCAATGATTCAACAAATATTTATAAAGTCTGAGCCAGACTTTATATCAGGGGCAGGTAAATTTGGGAGGCCCACCCTCTAATGAGAAGTAAAGACAACATGTGAGAGTCATTGTATGGGTAAAACATTATATGTATCCTGTGAAGTCTGAGACTAATTTTTTTAAGTAGGCTTCACACCCAGCATGGAGCCCAACATGGGGCTTGATCTCATGACCCTGAGATCAACACCTGAGCTGAGATATAGACACTTTAACTGACTGAGCCACCTAGGTACTCCTGAGACTAATTCTGTCTGGGAAGGCAGGTGTGGGTGTTCTGGGTAGTCCTTGTGGAAGACATGGTTTGGAAGCTGGACTTTGAAGAACTGGCAGTACTTTGGATATACAGAGAGTAAAGAAGGTAATTCCAGACAAAGGCTGAATTCTGGTTTCATTTGTGAGACAGTAAATACTTCAGTGTGGCTGGATGCACTGAAGGGGAGCAGTGGGAAGAGAGGATGTAGAATTAAGCTGGGGTCAGACCATGGAGGGTCTTGGATGCCTCACTAAGGGCTTCACTTTATAGGTAGTACAGACTGTTGAAAGGTTTTGAAAAATGGAGTGCAGAGCTGGAAACAATATCATTTCATCCATTCTCACCTCACCCACTCTGTTTAATCCCTTGGCCTCCACTGCCCCCTTATGCTTATCAGTATTGTCAATCATATCCCCAAATCTCCTCGAAAATCTCCTCACTCAGCTACCACAGCAGTCTAGGTACTGGGAGTGATGTCACAACCTACCTCTTTCTCCCTGTTCCTTTGCTGGCGAGGCTGCAGTCTCCTTTGAGTGCGATTGCATGTGCTGCCTTCTCCTCCCAACCAGATCTGATCTGGATAATGAGGAGCTGGACAAAGGAGCAAAGCCACACAGGGCTTGTCTTTGCCCTTAGATGCACCCCACAGATGGTCCTGGGCCCTGTCCTCCCTTTGGGGTCTCCTGATAAAACCTGAGCAATCTGAGACCAAAGCCTGGTCCTGGAGCCATGAAGGCACCACCTTGCTCTCTGCCTCTTGGGCCTTTTCTTCTGCACTGAGTGCATTTTCTTGGTGTAGCTCAGGAGGGCTTTGCCTCTCTGATCCTTCCTATTGCAAATCCTTCACTGCTGAATAGACATTTACAATGTACAAAACACTTGATTCTATTGGAGCCTCACATACGCCCTTCAAGAGAGAGCCTGAAAAGGCAGAGATTAGATCTTCTCACTTCAAATCCACTGATCCTTTCTTATATATAATAGACACTCAAAAAATATTTGTAGTATGAATAGACAAATGACTCAATATACATATCAATCTCTCTTGAGGATTAAGTTTCTTATTTTTTATTCTATTTTTCTTTTTGTTATTTGGATGATTTGATTTTTATAAGAGGCTTCACATGGAACATCTAATTTTGAGATAGTTTTTCCTGCTCCAACTATCATATAAGTGGTTCCTGGAGCCCTGGCTTTAAAACAAATTACTTTTAAAAAGATACATGTGGGGCACCTGGATGGCTCAGTTGGTTAAGCAACTGCCTTCGGCTCAGGTCATGATCCCAGGGTTCTGGGATCGAGTCCCGCATCTGGCTCCTTGCTCTGCAGGGAGCCTGCTTTTCCCTCTCCTTCTGCCTGCTATTCCACCTGCTTGTACTCTCTCTCTCTGTCAAATAAATAAATAAAATTGTTAAAAAAAAAAAAAGATACATGTGTTCCTCAAAAGGTTACACAGAGTTACTACATGACCCAGCAATTCCACTCTTAGGTACATACATATATGGAAAACATATATGCCCACAAAAACTGGTGCATGACTATTCATAATAGCCAAAAAATGGATACAACTGATGAGCGGATAAATACAACGTGGTATATTCCTATAATAGAATATTATTTGGCAATAAAAAGAAATAAAGTAGATACATGTGACAACCTGGATGAGCCTTGAAAACATTATGCTCAGTGAAAGAAGCAATTAACAAAAGACCATATGTTATATGATTCGATTTATATGAAATGCCCAGAATAGGTAATTCTATTGAGACAGAAAGCAGACTGGTGTTTCCTCAGAGCTAGAGAGGCTGGGGGCCAACAGGGAGTGACTGCTCATGATCGTGGGTAACGTTTTAGGATGACAGAAATGTTCTAAAATTGATTGTAGTGATGGCTGCACAATTCTGTGAAGGTACTAAAAACCACTGGATTGTACACTTTAACTGGGTAAAGTATTTGACATTATATCTCAGTAAAACTGTTAAAAAAAGATACATGTTCATTAAGCAAAACTTAGAAAATACATACAGAAGAAACAAATTACCTATGATTCTACTACCCAGAGTTAACCACTGTTGACATTTCTGCTATACTTTCTTCTTTTCCTTTTTCTGTGTACACACACACACACACACACACACACACACCTAGGGTCATTTTCTATATTCAAGTTTGTAGCCTGTGTATTTGGCTTAGTGATGGTCACAGACATCTTTCACAGATACTAAGAGCAGGAGTTCCCAGTCAGGCACGATTCCTGAGTCAGAATCTTGCTTCTGCTCCTGACTTACAGTGAGTCCTCGGCAAACTCCTTAACCTCTCTAAGCACTCACTTTCCTGAACAGCAAAACAAAAATGATGATACCTACCTTCCATGGACGTCATGAGGATTAAATGTAAAGTTCTATAATACTATTTTTCTTCATTCATTCCTCAGTGAGGACCAGTTTGTTTCCCTCAGTTGCAAGGCAGTCTGCTCTCACCAGTAGGTAGCCCAGATCAAACTAATTGGAGCAACTGCCCCCACCTCAATTACACTAAAGTGTTCTCTCTTGCTGGGGAGCACACAGTGGAGTGGTGGAGAGCACAGGCTTGGGATGCAAACTGCCAGGGACAAACTGCGATTCTGCCCTTCACTTGAGCAAGTTCCTTAACTCTCTATGACTCCATTTTCTCATCTGTAAATATGTCTAATAACAGTAGTAAGTTCATAGGGGTTTTTGAGGATAAAATGTGTTAATATCTACACAGTATCTGGTACACTATTAACTATTCTTACAACATTCTTACCCAAGTAGTAGACTATATTCTTTATTTTTTATTTTTTTTATTTTTTAAAGATTTTATTTATTTGACAGAGCACAAGCAGAGGGAGAGAGAGGGAGAAGCAGGCTCCCTGCTGAGCAAGGAGCCTGATGTGGGACTCAATCCCAGGACCCCGGCATCATGACCTGGGCCGAAGGCAGCCGCTTAACCGACTGAGCCACCCAGGCGTCCCTAGACTATATTCTTTTTTTTTTTTTTTAAAGATTTTATTCATTTATTTGACAGCGAGAGACACAGCAAGAGAGGGAACACAAGCAGGGGGAGTGGGAGAGGGAAAAGCAGGCTCCCCGCAGAGCAAGGAGCCCGATGCGGGGCTCGATCCCAGGACCCCGGGAACATGACCTGAGCCGAAGGCAGATGCTTAACAACTGAGCCACCCAGGCGCCCACCTAGACTATATTCTTATATCAAACTTTTAGTTGTCCAAACATTTGTTAACTTGCAATCCTATGGTATCTTTCTTCTACAATCTAAGGCACAATGTTACTGGCTCTAAGCTCATAATGGTTGCTCATCCACTAGCCCACAGCACAAAGCAATTTTTTTTTGGTGACTTGAGTAGTTAAGAATGTTGTTTCCATTAATTTTACTACGTACGTGCCTCCTGGGGGCAGGGCAAGGCGGTTTAGTTAAACCAAACCAAACAAAGCATTTTAGGGGTTTATAAATGAGCACTTATTTGCAGTTGTTCTAAATCATCCCAGCCAGATGGGCATGTTTTAAATATTTCCAAGGAAGAGATTTCACAAACTCTCTTAGTAACCTGTCTTAATGCTTCCAACCCATATTGAATGAAAGTCTTCTGAACATCTTGTGTCTGTGGCAACTCAACAGTTTGTTGTCCAAACAGATATCTTTAAGAGTAGTATAATTACCACAGAAACAAAAGGGGGCAATGCTGGGCAAAGTGCTGGGATGTATAGTCACCCCATGAATAGCAATTAGTTATGAGTGCTGTTTGAGTGCTGGCCACATTATTTTACTTAGTACTCAGCGGAGAATGACTGGTTCTCATGGTCTCTGTATCAACCTTATATCCTTAAACTTTTATTTCTTTTGTCAATGCATGGAACAGAAAAAAAAAGAAGCAAAAGTCCAAGCAGGCAAAACTTGAAGAATTTTTTTCCTTGCCCTCTTCCCACTCAGTGATGATGATGATGATGATGATGATGATACTTAGAGAACACTTAATATATAACAGGCACTCTTGTGAGTGCTTTATGTGCATTATTTTATTTAAGCTTCACAAAAACTTATCTCACTATCCTTGTTTTGCAGATGAGGAAATGGGTCACAGAGAGAAGGAGCATCTTGCCCAGAGGTATACAGCCAGGATCTGCCCCTGATAGGAGTCCAGAGGCTGGGCTTTTAACCAAGACACTCAGCTCCAGGCCTTCTGCACGACCATGGCAGGTCAAAACCTTGTCGTTCAGTGCCCTGATTTGACTGGCTACGCCAGTTCTGTGGGTGGATTCTGCTTTCTGCTTCCTGAGCTGGGACACAGAAAGGTCTGAGCTAGAGGCTCTTCCATGGAAGGGAGGTGACAGAAGGTCAAATCCAGCCCAATAAAGGAGATCTTTCCCCTCATTACAATCATCTTACACTAGACTTAGCTGCCCAAGGAAGTAGTGAGTTCTACGTGACAAAATGTACTCAAACAGGGGTAGGTGGTTTGCTTCTTGGGGAGGTCTCATGGGGACCTGCCATTTACAAACATCTCTTGGGGAGCTTGTGAAATGTAGATTCTCAGGTCATGTCCCAAAAATGATGATTCCCAGGAATCTGCCTTTTTAACAAGTTTCCTGACTCTGACACAGGTAGCCCACGCATCACTGCTGTAAAGGGATTCCTGTTTGGAGTGTGAGGCGAGATGAGGTGGAAAGCAGGGGTGAAGGGATAGAGAAAGGGGCTGACACACATCCCTTCTGAGCTGAACCATATGGTTTGGGTGAACTTTACTCTTTTAGTCTCTCTAATATTAATCTTCTTTTTGGATGTTTATCCTTGGTTTCCTGACAGAGAATGCTTGAGTGACATATGAGGTGAGAGATCTGGGGTATAATAATACCATGTCATGGAAACACTCATAAAGCCATGACCCTATGGCATATGAATTCTACGTGGGGTTTGCACAGGTATTAAATGTTCTGTGGTTGGCTTTTGGAAGCCTGTTCTATCCTGACACCAGGATTTCTAAGCTGGCCTGGAGGGAAGCAGGCCTGCAGCTTCCTGGTGTTTGGAGCAGATGGGGAAAGAGTCTGAAATATTCCTTGTCATCACCTCCAGCTGACAGACCACAGGCAAAGGAGGCAACAGGGAGAAGTCAGACCAGTTGATCTGGGAGAAAAGAGAAATCAGTGGTGATGCCTTGTGAACGTTTCCTTCTTCGTGTTCCTCTCCAAATGGATGGGGTGTGTCTGTGTGTGTACCAATTGCATAGCACTTGTCTCTGGCTGGAGACAGTAATAAATCAGGGACTGCAAAACCACCACTAGCCACCTCCTGCAGGCCCTGTCAAAGAAACAGGCCTTCCCGAGAACAGCTGAACCGGCAGGATCCTCAGTACTGTGGCCCCACTGCATGGGATGAAAATCACACATCTGGGATCTAGCATGCCAGATGTGCAAAGGGCTAACACAGAAAAGACACTGCTGGGAAGACCACATCACTTTCAAACACATTAGTGAAGGGTTCAAAAATTTTTATAACCTTAGTCACCAAGTGCTTTTATCGGACTTGAGTAGTAGACTTTCTTCTACCCTGGTTCTTTGTCCTGGGGTGTCAGGAGGGATTCAGAAGGATGTTGAACCCCCTGAGGCAGTGACAGTAAAGATCTAGAAGCTAAACGAGTCCTGGTTGGAGTCCTGGGTTTGGAATCAATTCTAGCCGTTACCTGGCAAATGATCCTGAGCAAGTTACTTTAACTCTATGAGGTTACATTTGTTAATCTCCAAACAAACAGGGAAAGCCGTATCTACCTCATTAGGGCTGGTGTGGAGATGAAATGATCTCTGTGAGACACCGCAGAGAAAGTCCCTAGCTCAGGATCTGGCACTAAGCAGCCGCATGGCAGAAAGGGGGAGATGAGCACCCTCTGCTGCTCCACGGAGGATGGGTAGAAAAAGGGAAATTATTTTCTGCTCAGTCAAGCCCCAGAAGGTCTGTGAGGGCAGAGCAGGTGCCTGATTGTCCTGTGTGGTTCTCACATTCCTGGGGCTGCTGGGAGAAGAGCTGCCCTGTTATCTGCTCTACAACACTGACCCTGGTTGCTTCTCCTTCCCTCGGGCCCAACTGCTCCTTTTCCATCCCTTGAGGTTCTCATACATATCCTTCCTTTTGGGGCTCCAGGACCTTTCCTCTCATCTCCATGCCCACAGTCTAGTCACATCAGGATATTTTTCTGTGGAGCAGCAGGGAGGACATGGGACTCGAAGATTAATGAGAATTATTCAAGGTTCCTACCCAGCTAGGAAAGACAAGAGAGTTCCTGAGAGCCAGAGCCTCCGTTCTCATTGTGTTTGTGAGTTTTAAATTAAAAATAGATCAGATTATTGCCAATGGGTATGGATGGGGTTTCTTTTGGGGGCGATGAAAATGTTCTAAAATTAGAGTGGTGATGTTTGCACAACTCTGTGAATACATTAAAAACCACTAAATTGTATACTTAAAAGGGTGAATTTTATGGTGAGTTATATCTCAATAAAGCTATTATAAATAAAATAAGTCAGACTAGCTTTCCATTCTTCTGTCCTTCTCTAGTTTTAATTGAAATATAAATTATAATTTAATTATAAATTTCAATTACACATTTAAATTATAAAGTATAAATTTAATTAAACTATAAAGAGCCATAACATATCACATAGCATTGTGAACCAAGATGAGACACTACCTCTATTTCTGCAGATCTACATTCCCTCACATTCTCTCTCCTCCTCCTCAAATACCATTGTACCATCAAAATTCAATTAATCTTTCCAGATTTATCCATGAAATCTTTCCTGTCTCCACCAGCTAGTGTCCTCTCTCTAATCACTTATCAAGCTTGTGCTTTGTTACAGCTGTCTGTTCTGCATGGGACCAGGTTTCAAGGTGTGGAGATGAGGGGGTAAAGGAGGATATTAACAGGACTACACAGGGGACCTCATCCACCTAGGAGTCTTTCCCATTCATCTCTTCCAGGATAGCTTCCCAGTCTCTGACTCAGACCAGGGCTGATGCCCAGAAGACCTTCCTGCCTCCTGGATCCTCCTACTCCACTGAACCCCAAAGAGCTGCTGCAAAAGAAACTTCCTGATACACAATGTCTGTTTACTTTCCTCTCCTAATTAAGGACCCAACATGACCCCAATTGCTTATTGAGTCCACCTAAGTGCTAAGAGGTCCTCTCTGGACCAGCTGTTTTATATCTCACTGGCATCTCCCGCCACTTCTCAACATGCCCACTTGCTGTCTCTGCAAGGGTCCTTCCCAGCAGATGGAATCCTTGGTCCTCACCACCTCCCAAAGCCAGATATGAACATTCCTTATCCTTGAAGGAATTCTTCCTCTAAGTAGCCTTATTCCACACTTACCTGATCTTTCTTTGTTCAGCTTATGGTCCATGATTTTGCCCTCACTGGTAATATCTACACAGCATGGCTTCCGTTGCTTTTATGGCCTCACCACATAGTTTGATACACTGTACCCAGTAGGTACTCAAATGAATGTCTGCTAATGTGAATTTTCTTCTTCTTCTTCTTTTTTTTTTAAGATTTTATTTATTTATTTGAGAGAGGGAATGAGGGGAGGAGCAGAGGGAGAGGGACAAGCAGATGCCGAGCTAAGTACAGAACCTGACATGGGGCTCCATCTCATGACCCCGAGATCATGACCTGAGCTGAAATCAAGAGTAGGATACTTAACCAACTGAGCCACCCAGGCACCCCTGTTTTGTTTTTAATAATAAACTGTTAATTAAGTAATTAATTAACTCTTAATTCTCTTTGTGTTAGGCACTGGGGAACTCTCTTCCTCCCCCACCCCAACAGACCTAGCCATTAGGATAGGAAAATCAGCAGTTAGTGGTGACCTGGCAGTTGGATTCATTGTTTTGTCTGCTCAGCCCTCAGCTCCTGATTCCCTTAACTTTTCAGGTAATGCAGAGCCATCAGATGGTTACCACAGAAGCAGCCCTTTGTACAATGTGTCCTTTTGGCCACAGATGGGGGTGAGGGTCCAGGGTGGACCACTAAATGGGATAGGTCAACTGGAGCCCCTTCTTTCAAACTGTACCTTGTATCTTCTGACTCTAAGTTTGAGGCTTGAAATAAATCCTGTCCAATTTAGAAAATATTATCCCTTCCCAGATTCTGTTTTCAACTGTATAGTGTTAATTATTGCATGTTTAAAGTTCTTAGTACTGTGCAGTGTAAAACCTCAAGAGTATAAATCTAATGAAATATGCTTGAATATGTTGTGGCCTCACTGAAGGCAGTGGGACTGTATAACTTTCTTTTTAAAATATAATTCAGGCAAATAAAAGCATTAAGTTATACTAGTGAGATGGAAGATTTATTATCTAAACTTGGAAAAGTCAGGAAATTCCAGAGTCAGATTCCAGGAGAGATATTTCTAGAAAAGAAAGTAGTAAAGACCTAATGCATATCAGTGCTTGGTTCATTTGCTGCCTGGTACAATAATCCTGTGGATTAAGCATGGGGATCATGTTGCACAGACTCAAGCTCTGTACCTTGCACAAAAGAAACCAATTTTTAATGAATGATTGTTGAATAGGTTTCAAAGGAGTAAAATAATTTCACATTTTTACAAGCATTTATCCTGAGAGAACTAAGAAAACTACATTATCTCTGTTACAAAGGGAGAAATGGAGGAAGAGAAAAACGTGGTAACTGACTTGTGTCCCCTAACATGTCCATAGTAGATTTAGGAATGAATTCGAGATTTACTTACTCCAGAAATTAGACTCCAATTTTGAAGTTACGATATGCATGGACTACTGACTTATTTCATGAGATGAAGAAATTGCAAGCAGAATCGAGGACATTCAGGGGCGCCTAGGTGCAGGGGGTTAAGCATCCGACTCTTGATTTTGGCTCAGGTCATGACTCAGGGTCCTGAGATCAAGCCCCAAGTCAGGCTCCCATGCTCAGCTTGGAGTCTGCTTAAGACTCTCTCTCCCTCCCTTCCTCCCTCCCAATCTCTCTCTCCCTCTCTCTCTCATTCTCTCTCCCTCTGCCCATCCTCCCTCCCCTGTGTGCTCTCTCACTCTCTCAGATAAACAAATCTTAAAAAAAAAAAAAAGAAGTGAGGACATTCAAAGATGCCTCCAAAGTAAAGTTCCATAAAATCTCCCACAAAATAATAGCTAGGCAATGGAGGGTCTTCAGGTGTGCCTGATTTCAGGGATTGGCACTTAGGCCAGGCTTATTTTCATAGCTGTCCATCTCACAAGGACTTGGGCCTGTCTACTCTGGACTCCAAGTCCTAGAGTTCTAATCCAGAGGAAGAGAAGTCCTGTATTCCTTTTCTGTTCTTACCTGGCCTTACTTCTGATTTCAAAACCAACCGTTTTCCAAATGCAGTATCTCCCTTGCACTGAGGCAAGATGCTGTAGTTGATTTATTTTTTGTCTAGAGATAGCATCTGTGTGTTCCAGAGGTCATTTTTATTTGTTACATATAACCATATCTCAATGTGCCTCTTTCTGCTTTGGCCACTACTCTAATTTTCTCTTCTTCTTAATCTGATCCACACATGCTTATGTGCATTAGGGATGACTGAGGTTGCGTTTCTTCCTTCTGAAGGTACTTCGTTAAACTATCATACCTGTCATTTGCATCCTGCCAAGGGTATCCTCCCCATCTCTCCACTTTTCTGCTTTCTCAAGAATGAATTCACCTTGCATGACTAATGTACTCCATAAGCAGCCTTCATGCTGATTCCACAGGTTTTTAATTTCCTAACATTTCCCTGTAGACTCTTCCTAACATCCTCTTTAAAAAGAAAATCCCCTTCTTGGAGCTAGTCGGAGGCTCCCCATGGCCTCCTGTGTAAACCCCCCACAGGAACTCAGATGTCTTAGATGGTACATGGCCACGCTCAGGCAAGACATGCACAGATAAAGTAGAGAGTTCCAAGAATGTGTTTCTACCAACAGGCACTAGGAACCAACTGTGTGCTAATCACCCTGCTTGGGGTGGCGAACACGATAGAGATTAAGCAACTAAGGCCTCTGACCTCAGAGAGCCCTCAGGTCCGTGAGAATCCTCAAGGCTAAAATACATAGAAGACAACATGATGTAGCAGAAAGAACGTTGACTCTGGGGTAGCAGATCTGCATGACCTTGGGCCAGTTACTTAAGTTTAAGGTCATGGCTGAAACCTAACAAAACTTTAACTGCTAAAGAGAATAGGCTTGTCACAGAGTATGGCACCTGTGTAGATGAGGAGCTGAGGTTAAAAACCACCAGCACTATTAGGTAGTCCCTGGAGGCTGCTTCTAATTTAATTAGTCCTGATGAAGCATGCCTAATGAGATGGCTACTATATTTCTTTCTCTTTTACACAGCTTTATTGAGATATAATTCATGTACCATACAACTAATCGATTAATGTGTACAATTCAATGGCTTTTAGTATATTCACAGGGTTGTGCATCCATCGCCACAATCAATTTTAGAATATTTTTCAAAAGAAAGGCTGTACCCCTCAGCCATCACTCCCCAACACTGCCCTCCCCCCACCCTGTCCCCAGCGCGGGAAACCACTAATCTACTTTCTGTCTCTATCGATTTGCCTATTTAGGGATATTTCATATAAATGGAATCATACAATATGTGGTCCTTTGGGACTGGCTTCTTTCATTTGGTACTACTATATTTCCTGAAGACAGAGGTATCCTTAGTGTTTGCCAAAAGGGGAGTTGCTAAATAAAGCAGAATGCAGCCATATTGTGGATTATAACAGCACTTTGAGAAAATTAGGTAAACTGGGGTGCCTGGCTGACTCAGTTGGTTAGGCATCTGCTCAGGTTAGGATTCCAGTGTCCTGGGATTGAGCCCCGCAGTGTCGGACTCTCTGCTCAGAGTGAGTCTGCTTCTTCCTCTCCCTCTGCCACCCCCCACCCCAGCTCCTGCTCTCTCCCACTCTCTTTCTCTCTCTCAAATAAATAAAATCTTTTAAAAAATTAGGTAAATCTACATATGTTAATAAAGGTCTCCAATATATGCATACAAATATAAAGTCTAGAAGAATGCACATTAAAATGATAAAAGTACAGACCTCAGGGAGGGGGAGAGAAGAATAAGACTGTGGATGGAATACAAAGAAGACGCTCCTTATTTGGAATATATTAGCTTTTTCAAGGATAATTTATTCATGTATTACTTTAAAATTAAAAGTTAATTAAAAAGAGAACATTAGATTCCGGGTTTCTGGTTCCACATGTAAGGTGCTTGGAAGTAGGCTCTCTGTCCCAAGCCTCTCTGTAAGAGAGGGGGGATGTGGTGCAAACCACTGCCCTCAAGATTGGAGACAGGTGAATGTGATTCTAACAGGAGCAGAGACTTGGGAGCAGAAACTATTGTGGGAACAAGTGCCCTCTAGGGAAACCTGAAACGTAATTGACTCTGGGAGTTAAAAACTCCAGGGGGACCCAGTTATAGAGGGGCCCCACAATACTGTGAGAGTTACCTCCTGGAGCTCGGTCAGGTTCCCACCGTAAATATCAGAGAAAAATCTCCTTGGGCTTTTGGCAGGGGAAGGGGAGAAGGAACCATTTTAAAATACAACAGAGCACTGTTCTTCATAAGGCCTGCCCTCAGAGAAAACCAGTTAGCCGGAGTCTAACCTGCTGGGGTTTTATCGGAGCCTAACTGACTCGGGCAAGGAAAATATCCAACTCCAGGCCATTCTAGCCATCCTGTCTCACTTAAAAGGGTTAAAAAAAAAAAAAGGAGATGGGGTGCTGGGTGACTCAGTCAGTTAAGCATCTGCCTTCGGCTCAGGCCATGATCCCAGGGTCCTGGGATCGAGTCCCGAATCAGACTCCCTGCTCAGTGGAGACTCTGCTTCCTCCTCTGCCCCTGCCCCTGCTTGTGCTAGGGCTCTCTCTCTCTCTCTTTCTCGCAAAAATTAATAAATAAAATCTTAAAAAAAAGGGAGAGAAATATTTGTGAGATTCATAGTCCAGAGGCACAGGCTCACTGAGACCTAAACACAGGACTGTAGAATGTTTCCCCTCCCCCAACACCTCACCACCACCTTACTAAAGTCCTATTTATAGCAGTTCTTTTTTGTCCAGCATATCATGTCCAGCTAGCAAGAAAAAATCACAAGACATATCTATAATAAAATAAGCACAAGAGAAGAGGCAGAGCAAGCATCAGAACAACACATGGCAGGGACATTGGAATTATTAGGCTGGAAATGTAAAACAACTAGGATTAATATACTTATATATTGGATAAATTAGCCAGCGTGCAAGAACAGATAGCAGACCAAAGGAAGTCCTAAGAAAGAAGCAAAAAGAAATGCTAGAGATAAAAACTGTAACAGAGATGAAGAACAACTCTGATGGCCTTAGTAGTAGACTGGACACAGCTGAGGATAAAAGCCTCTGAGCTAGAGGATATAGTAATAGAATCTGTAGGCGCCACTTTTAGGCAACAGGCTTAAGCACTGGCAGCCTGAATGAGGTGGAAGGGCCGCAGTGACCACTGGGCTGACTGCACACAGGCCCATTAGGTGACCCACCTCAAAACAGCCATAAGCCCTAGCTGACCAATGGGCTACTTACAACCAGACACAGGTTCCAAAAAAGGGAAATTCCATAGGCTCCTGTACCTCCTCCTTCCCTCCCTTAACTACAGCTCCCCCATCACTGCCCCCTGTAAGACAGTCTAGCCTCTCCTTTGCTGTCCTGCCCTTCACTCCCTTGAGGTGTATTCAATAAACTTCTATCTCCTTTGTTCTCCCTTGGGTGAATTCTTTCACTGCTGGCCTCTGCCTGATTGGGTCACCCCACAGAATCCTTGAAAAGCGGAAACCAAAGAGAACAAAGACTGAAAAAGAGAAGATCAGAAATAAGAGAGAGAGAAGCAGGCTTTCCTGGGAAAGCCCCCAGAAAGGAAGCTGGACAGGAAGTCCCAGGTGCCCTGAGAGCCCCCAGAGAACTTGGGACCATTCAGATATCACAGACCCCTCCAGTTGACCCGAAGTGCAAACAATTTGTTGGATAAAATTTAGGTACAGAGCAAAGCCCAGGGAGGAATGAGCCCCTTTGTATCCTGGAATCACAGAAAAGACCTACTTCAACCATAGGATAATCCCAAATTGTGCTCCGTTTCCTACTAATTCAAAGAGAAGTGGGAGACTGGGGACTGTGGGCACCGAGAAAGACTGTCAGGATCCAGGATATAGAAGGGAGCCAGGAACTACATTATCCAGGATGGTTACAAAAAGAGCAAGATTCAATTTCTAGAAACTTGGAAACTACCCTAACTTGAGTAGTCTCCATAGAGATTAGTGTCTACACAGAGAATAGTGGAGTAGCTCCTGAAACAAGAAAAAGGGAACTTTCATTCCTTTCCTTTTTTTTTTTTTTGTTAACTATTTTCTGAGATAATAGGGAAGAGAAACTGGGCAAACGAAATTTATAGCTAATCATTACAAGGGATGATCCCTAAGGGAAAAGGCTTGGGCAGCCTTGAAAAGGAAAAGGCATCAGATAGGGTCTTGAGTTTAAACAGCTAATCATGGATTATGAGAAGAATTTAGGTTTATTTTCAATAGACTGTGTTGTTGCTTAAGACCTAAGTGTAACTGAATTTGTATATATAATAATAACCTTAAAAGGGATGTCTGCCATCTACCTATCTAGACACCATGTCACCCACACAGCTGTGGAGGTCCATGGTAGATCTTAGATAGAAGAGAGCAGAACTGGAGTGTCACAAAAACAGAGATGAGATAGAATTCATCTATTCTAACTGATGCCCAAATAGGTAAAGTCACTTGCCTGAAGCCCAGGGGTGAATTTGTAGTGGCAAGAGTCATAGCAACATTGATGATAAAATAGTTAACATTTATGAAGTGCTTATTATATGTCAAGCACTATGCTAAGCATTTCATATTCATTATTTCCTATTAATCCTCACAACAGCTTTTTGATATAGATGTTGCCATTTATCCCCATTTTACAGATAAAGAAATAGTAGCTCAACGAGATTAACTAATTTGCTTAATGTCATACAGCTAGTAAGAGACTAGGAAGACACCTCATGTTTTCTGATTCTAGTATGATATTATTACCATGATGCAAATTCTTGACTTTCTTGCCTTAGGCCTCCTCCAACCACGGAAATCTTTAATTCCCTATAGCTTCCAAACTGAAGATAGGCTTCTTAATCCTTTCTTGTCATTTTTAATTGTATATTTGAGCTAAATTCATCTGATAAAGACAAGAGGTTATTCCAGGAAATAATTATCTGCTAAAATTTTGTCCATTCTGTGTGAACCTCCAATTGACACGATGGCACTTATAACCTAGGAGTTTATTGTCACTGTTTAAAAACTGAAATGGACTCCTGAGTTTCTAAGTGGAGTGAAAGCTCTGCTTTACATTTTACTGGAAGAAATATATGTAAAGGTCAAAAATGAGTTCAGAAATAATTTGAATATTATATATTACGCTACAAAGTGACCATCTTATGATCAGAGATAATAAGAATAGGTTAAAATAATCAAAGGTGTCATAGAAGAGCACAGATCACCAGGGAAACAATAAAAATTCTGGCATCTGAGAAGGTGGATTACATTTACCAAAGGGAATAGTGGAGGCTGGGGCGAGGGGGGAGGTGCAAGTGTTTGAAGACCACTCACCCACAGAACAAGTCAACAGAAGACCACAGTGACATAAAAAGCTACTCAATTTGGTTTAATACTTTTTTTTCATGAGGAACATGAAATGTTTAACTCATCTGCTTTTTCAATTATGAACAGGAAACATAAAACTATAGTCAATAAATACACCAAAAATTGTAATACAAACTACTCCAGACCCATGTTACAGCCAGTGAAAGAGGAAAAGGAGAAGCCAAGAGGGAGGGAGCGCAGGGGTGAGAATAGAGGCCCGCTCAGCAGGGTCCCAGCCACCTCTGCATCTGTCTCTGTCCTGCTGCTCCCTCTCACAGTGCCCTCCTCAGGACTATCCTATTTCTTTGTTTCCTTGCTGCCTGAACTTCCCAGGCATTCCCTTTGCTCCCCCTTTCTCCCCTCCCCCATGCCCTCTCTGCCACTCCCCCTCACTGCTCTGAGGAAACTTGGAGAAGATTATCAATGATCTCTTCTCTCACGCAGCCCTTGTTCCCTATGGCCTTCCTCCGTAACTTTCAGTCACTAATCAGCCTTTCCTTTTTTCTTCTTTTTAAAAAATTACCAAAGTAATACCTCTACCTCTGAAATCAATAATACATTTTATGTTAATTAATTGAATTTAAATTAAAAAAAAATAAAGACTTCATTAAGCCTTTTCTTCCAAAAAAAAAAAAGAAAAAATATATATTCACAGTCAAAAAACCTACCAAAGGCTTATAATGAAGAGTGTCACCTCTCCCGACAAATATACTATTTCTTATTTATCAATTTTAGAAAAAAGTCCTGATTTTTTGATACGAAAGATGGGGATTTAGCTCTTTAAAAGCCCCCACTTTCTATTCCTCCTTTTCTTCTCCCAACAGGACTAAATTATATTCTCCTCTACTGTCCACCTCTACAATTTCAAACAACATGTTTAAACCTATGATTCTTTTGTTAAGTGACCACTCACAGTTATCTCTATTGATACTCCACTGAAAAAGGAAACCAGCTTCTTGTCTTTATTATTTTACTGTCTTCATTAACCTGACTTTACTATTCCGGGAAGCTCTTGCCCCAGGAAGATGCAGCTTGAAAATAAGTTTATTGTTTGTTTCAGGAACTTTCTGAAATGAACTTCTGACTGCTCAAGTTTTCAATAGATAGTATCCAATGACTCTCTACTCTTTACCTCATGAAACCCTCACCTCAAAACCCTTCCTTTCCTGTGCCCATCAATCCTAAACTATATTGTCATGATACTTACCCAATCCTAATCAAGCCCAAGCACTGAAAGACCTATTGTAAGCCACATCTCAAAACAAAAGCCTCATAGATAGCCCTTCTTTGTCTTTGTTCTTCTGAGAACTTTAATTACTCTTGCTGTTTTGTGTGTGGGACTGTGATTCTGGGAGAGATCTCCTCTCCAAACCTTCTGTCCCATGGGAACTGGAAACTTTTAATGGAGATGGCCAGCCATTTGGATGGGACCCAAGTCAGGAGGTGCACAGTTACACGTTTAGCCATTTCCACAGCCTCTCATGGGTTGACCCAGTCTAATGATTCAAACTTCTAGGCCATACTCCTTCTTATATGTACTCATACAAAGTCCAAATTCATGAACTTACTTTCTAAGGGAAAAATGAAGGAAATTGGAGGGGGAGATGAACCATGAGAGACTATGGACTCTGAGAAACAAACTGAGGGTTCTAGAGGGGAGGGAGGTTGGGGGATGGGTTATCCTGGTGATGGGTATTAAAGAGGGCACGTATTGAATGGAGCACTGGGTGTTATACACAATGAATCATGGAACACTACATCAAAAACTAATGATGTAATGTATGGTGATTAACATAACATAATAAAATTTAAAAAACAGGGGCCATCCTCATAATATAAAAAAATAAAAATAAATGGCATAATTTCACTAAGGATAATTTAGAATTATGGAATTTTTCACATAGGAAAAAAAATGCTCATTTGAGAAATACCTGAGAATGAAAAGCTTGTAAATATCAAATGGTCACCATTTTTTGATTGGTATGAAGAAGCATCCAAAAGAAATTTAAATTCCAAAATCATTTCCTTAAGAGATTCCTTGGCCAAGGAAAAGGAAACATGTGAAACACTTAAACTTTCTTTTAGATACCCCCACAACTCATGACTTGAAACAAATGGCACTCATCTTATTCTCCCTCTTCCCTCATCCTATGCTCTTCCATGTCCCTCTGCTTCTCTCTCTTCTTCACCCTCTCCCCTTCTCTCCTGACTGGCCAGACATGCTCGAAGGTCCATTATCCCTTAAAGTTAAACCCCTTTCAGAACAGGGAAATCCTCTGGCTTTTGATTCCTGGTCTTGATCTGAGCTGAGAGAAGTCATTGAAAAAAGACTTTCCAAAAGACTGAAATCTACAGAGGAATTTAGTTTAATTGTGTATAATTCAGCACTCCCAGATCTACACCGATTCATTCGTATGTTAGTGGGAACCTCAGATGCAAAAATTCAGATGGAGAAAGTAGAATGGGAAGACCCTGAGGATGACTTAAAAGACCCAGAATTACGTCAGAAGCTCCAATTCAGTCTTGTAAGTAAAGAAAGGATGAGTCCATCTGAGACTTCACGGATAAGCTCCTTAACACTTTCAGACAGAATTCAGGGTAGATCCTGAAGCAGAGATGACTCTCGCTCTCTTCTCACTTTTGTGAATGGCTTTTAACCAGAAATAGCAGATTTAATATGCAAGCAAAATCTGAAATGGGAATGAGTCCTATTGCCAGACCATTAATACCTCACTGTATATTTTCAAAGAATCTTAGAACAAAAACAGAATAAAATTAGCTACAGTAGTAGTCTCTATTACTGTGGTAGGCAATACACTCAGCTTTGCCATATCAATAGTTTAATTTTCTGTTTTTCTGCCATATTAACAGGTTATTATTCCACTTTGTAAAATAAGGTCATTAATTTCCTGTCTTTCCCTCCACCTCTCCTCTCATCTTCCACATCCCAACTTCTATGAGCTGTACCTTTACTTTTATAATTTTCAAGGCTTTGATAATATTTATGGACTATTTTTAACCATGGTTATTTTCCATTATTTGTCTAAAGGTGTATTCTAAATATTGAAAACCACCACTGAAAGTCATACCAGCTTTTAGTTTGCTCATATTTGAATCACTACTTTCTTGTTTAATTCTCTCCTCTCTCCCTACTCTTCCTCTCCACCTCAGAGTGTCTGAAAGGCCTTTCTATTATTCTTGAACTCTGTTGCTTTATCATGTTTCAGTTTTTTTCCCTAAAATCTCCAACATACTGCCTCCTTCATCAAATTGCCATTTTCTCCCCAGAAACCCTCCCCTCTGGGAGTCCTCCATCTTCCTGCCTTGATCTAGACTTTCGGCTAATCTGTAGATTTGCTACCCAGCTGGTGCTTTGTGGACTTTCACGTCTGAAAATTCCTCTATTTTGTCCTCACATTTGATTCAAAGTTAGATGAGATACAGATTTCTGAGTTAAAAACTATCTTTTCTTAGAACTTTGAAGGAATTTCTCTCTTGAATTTTGACCTCCTGTGTTGTTGGTGAGAAATCTGATGCCATCTAAGCCTTGTTCCCTTTTCCCTCTGGAAGCTTTTAGTATTCTCTTCTTATTCTTGGTTTGTGAAAATTTTAAGTGATGTGTATAGATGTAGATGATTTTTCTTTCATTCTGTGCAGAATTTTCTAGGCCTTTAAAATGTCCAGACTTTTACTTCTCTTCCGTTTGGGGACATATTCACTTCTAAGATATTTTCTTCTATTATTTCCTTGACCATTTCCTCTCTTCCATTTGTTTTGTTCTCTGTTACTGGAACCCTACTCATGAAACTGGGGCCTTCTAGTTCTCTCCACTTCATAGGTCTTTTCTCATTTTTCTGTCTCTTTGTTTTACTTTCTGCTCCATATATGGGGACTCTTCCCTACTTCATTTTCTATTGTTGTTGTTATTATTATTATTGTTATTATTATTTTGGAAATTATATTTTTAATTTCCAAGATGTCTTTATTTTTTGTTTCCCTTTTTAGTATACAAGATAGCATGCTATTCCAATTTTTGAATATTATACACTAGAGGTCCTCTTAGCTGACTTCCATCAGATACTTTCCAGTCCCTATGAGACGCACAATAATTCATGGCACGCTCATAGCCATTAGGCCACTCACAGGTATGCCCACATTCCTACTTCCATCAGCTGAGTTGAGTATCTATCAAGAAGAGTTGTGGTTTTCTCCCCAAATTTAGTAATGCCAATGGTGGTTGATTTTCATATGGATATAATTTATGATGCAAATTAATAAAATATGAAGAGAGTTGTCATTTCCATGATAATGAAGTTGAATGTTTTGGAAAGACTTGGTATAGGAGAGGCCCACCAAAAAGAAAATTGCTGACAATTTAGGTGTGGACAAAAACAGGGGAAAATATCATAAATTGTATAAGGATTCTAGTATCTTTTTTTCCTCAAGTATTTTTCATATCTGGCTCTGCTTTAAAAAAAGGAAATTGGAAAAAGTCAAAAGGAGTTATGTACATTTTGGATTAGTAAATTTTGTATTCTTTTTTCAGTTATATAAATACTGAGACTACAAGATGAGGGACAAACCTTATGACCTGCCATTTTGAAGGAAACTCCAAAATATTTTGAGACTTCAAATTTTTTAATCCCTAAAGTTCCAAATATATTGACTATATGGCTTTTAAAAAGATCTTGAATTCAATCTTAGTATTCAAATACATACTTCATGTTATTTTGGTTCTATAACATTTTCACTCATAAATAATTAATTTTATATAACTACAATTATTATGCCATAAAATGATACACTATTAAGTCCAAGTGGTTAAAAAAAATCAATTGAATAAGCCATATGAAACTAACCCAATGAGAAGCATTAACTAGAATAGAAGTGTTAAGTCTCTGGCCTCTAGAACTGAGGTGGTTCTGCTACAACCTGAATGAAAGAGAACCAGAATTGAAGTCAGAAGAATCAATTCCATAATCGTTTTAGCCATGTGGCATTAGGCAAGTCAAAACCTTTCTGAAACTTAGTTTCTTCATCTGAAAAATGGGGACAAATATCAAATGCTTACACGTCTGAAAGGATTTTTGAGAGGGAGAAAAAAACTTACTTAAAAAAATTTTAATTTTGAAATTATTAGAGACTCTTAGGAAGTTGCAGAGATAGTACAGATGTCTCCTGTACCCTTAGCCAGTTTCCCCTAGTGGTTACATTTTAATGTAACTACAGTAAAATGTCAAAACAAGGAATCTGACATAGGTATGATATGTGTGTGGCTATAAGCCACTTTACCCCATGTGTACATCTGTGTACTACCACCACAATCAAGATACAAAGCTATTCCACCACAGAGGTCTCCAATATGCTCCCCTCTTATAGTCATTCTCACATCTCCCCCCCATTCTCTAATCCCTGGCAACACATCTGTTCTCCATCTCTATAATTTTGTTATTTCAGGAATGTTATACAAATGAATCACACATTACTTGACTTTCTGATATTGGCTTTTTCACCTAGCATACTGCCTTTGAAATCCATTCAAGTTGTTGGATGTGTCCACAGTTAACTTTTTATCACTAAGTAGTATTCCATGGTATGGATGTACCACAGTCTAACTATTTACTATTAAGAGACATTTTGTTTGTTAACACACTGTTAACTATTACTAATAAAGCTTCTAGGAACAATAGTGTATGTGTTTTTATGTGAATGTAAGTTTTCATTTCTCTGGAATAAATGCCTAGGAGTACAATTACTGGGTTATATGGTAAGTGTGTATTTAGTTTTTAAGAAACTACCAAACGTTTTTCCAGAGTGGCTGTACGATTCCACAGCAATGTGACAGGTCAAGTTTCTCTGCATCGTCATCAGCAGTATAAAGCACTCGAAACTGTAAAGAGTAGACAAATCTGAGGTAGGTTGTTGTTATTGCCAGAACTACAGAAATGTCAATTCTTTCTCTTCAAAGCTCCTGAAACTTCTATGTATTGGGCCCATTCTCCTAGGCTGACCAACAGGAAAAAGAGAAAGACAGGAGACAGTGTTGTTATGTTGAAGCCAAGTGGATAACGAGATGACATGTCCTGCTGAGTAGAGTTGGGAAGCAGGAGGAAGAGAAGAGTGTACAAGTCAAATCCTGACTGATGATCTGATAGACAGGGTTACCTTAACTCATTCACATTGGATTCCATTTACAGCTCTCAGACTCCCAGCCATGATGAAAGCGTTATAATCTCAGGAGGGGGCAGAATAGCTAGACCAACTTTTTTTTCCCATTAGATATGAATAGGAAGGCATGAAGAAAAGAATTTAGGTGACATTTTCCATTATAGTGTGTCCTACTTAAATTAACTCAGTACAAGCCTAGAAGTAAAATATTTGTCACGGTAGATCCACATGCTAGGCTATTTTAGCATTCTAGGTCAAAGAGATTTATAGGTTAAACATATCAGATTAATCTAGAAAATAAAATGTTAATAAAATACAGGGACTCAAAGGTTGGGGACTAGAATCATCTGGAGGCATTTTTACTCACATATAAGGTGGCTGATGTTGGCTGCTGGTTGGGACCTCAGATGGGCTATTGGGTAGAACACTTACATGGGGCTGCTCTGCACATCTCTCTGTGTAGGCTAGTTTGGGCATCCTCACAGCATGGAAGCTGGGATGTAAGAGTAAGTGTCTGAGAGAACATGGCAGAGTGCTTGTATTTTAAAGACTAGTCTTAGAAATCACGTAGCATGTCCTCCTGAACTCTATTTGTGAAGGCTATCACAGTGGCATGCCCAGATTCAAGGAGAGGGAACACAGAGCCTTCCCTTCTAAAGGGAAGTCACAAAGTCACAACCTAAGAAGAACACATGGGGTGGGAGATTTTGCTGTGGTAGTTTGGAAAAAAATAAGGTGCAAGCATACTTTCAGGTTTTCGGTTGAGTGAATTTTTGTTGTTCTATGACCATGTGGGAACAGCTCTGTTTTTGAGAAGCAGCTCTCCTTTTCTCAACTGTCTAATTTTGCTATAGTTGGAAACTTCAGGGGCTAGGGAAGGTAGCCCTTGGATGGGCCTTATGGTGCTTCTTCAATGAGACTGAGCATGCCCCTCACCGTGAGACAGCTTTCTGAGGAAAAGACATGCCCTGGTTGGCTATTGGCTCTCAAGGGAATCAACAAGGGTAAGCAGGTTTTGTAAACCAAGTTATGGACTATTAGAATTAACAGGACCTCTCAAACCTGAAAGATGAAGCTGAGGAAAAGTTATAATGTACTGCTTGTCCAAAATTTACTCCTATGTAGAGCTAAGCAGAAAGAAAAGGAGATTTTAGGGTTAGAGTTCAAATGTGTGCATATCGTACTTAAGTTAATTTGACATCCAGTTCTAAAAAGCAATTCATGGTTTGTAAGCAGTCAATAATCCTGGAATTTCCCATTAATTGAATGTTGTACATATGCAGTGCTCAATAAAATCCTGAGAATGAATGAGTTTTAAATTACCTTAATTTAAAGCGGAGGAACATGAGAAGAACAAAGTAAATCACGTCTTGGGCTCTGACTGCAGGGTGTCTTCCCTAGGCTCCACTCTGCCTCCCACCCCATCTATGTGAGTCACTTCCCTGGAGAAATCCTGAAGCCCTTCAAACTCAGTTGGATGTCACCTCCCATAGAGAGTTTCTCTCTGCCCATACAGAGCAAATTGCCCCTTCCCTGGTGCTCCTGTAGCTCCCTGTGCATTTTTACTTTATGGTACTAACCACACTAATTATACTAAGTTGCTTAGGTATCTGTCTTTGCCACCACACTGAGAGATCTTTGAGGGCAGAAATGAGAATTTATCCATCTTTGTAATCCACTCCTTAGCACAGTGCCTGGAATATAAGAGAAACTGAATGAAAAACAAGAAAAAAGGGGGGTAAGGAAGTCAGAAAGGCAGGCAGGCAGGAGGGAAAGACAATGAATGGATAGCTTGATAGGATATTTCAGTGTTTCAAGTAAATGCCAGATCTCTAACATATGAGGAAATTATATGTCTCTAGAATTCCTAATGATTCAGATTATAGGATCGATTGGTCTTGTTTTCCTTGCACATATTTCTCTTATACTTCATACCACTGGGATCATGACCTGAGTCGAAGGCAGACGCCCAACCATCTGAGCCACCCAGGCGCCCCTTTCAGAGTACTGTTATAAATATTGCTTGTTATTATTCATCTTTTCGTGTCCTATTTTTTTATGTTAAAATATTTTCAATACTTAAAAACAAAATGTGTGTTGGATGCCCCAGGAGCTCACCATCTGGTTTTAAGTAGTTTGTAAAATTTAGTTTTTTCTTCTCAACAAACAAAACCAATTTTTACCTTGAGAAATCTATTTTAACTTATCACAAATTAGTGTGGGCTTTAGAGCCTCCATGAACTCAGAGGTATAATAAAAATTAACCTTTTAATTCTAGTGCTAGGATTATATAACAAACTGATAGCAAATTTAGATTTAAATGATAGAATTTTTTTTATTCTTAAGCTTACCTATTTTATTCAGAGTAACTATATTTGTTAGAATATAGACGCAATCATTTACCATGGATGCAGTTAAATCTACACAGAATTTGTGACACAGCCTCAGTGGTGTTCCATGTGGAGGGTGGTGGGGGCAGTCTGTCTTGGATACAGGGCATCAAGAGGGGTGAGTTACATGTAGAGATTTAAAAAACAGTAATAAAACCAAGTAAAAGTCAGTCTGCTTTTTATTATCACCATGTGCCAACAATTCTAAACATTGCCAGTGATAAAATACTCCTCCCTAAAAAAGTCTTTTGTTGGTCTAACTTCCAAACAACCACAGTTACCAGTAAGTTTTAATAATATATGTGTAAGCCTCAAATTAGCACATTTTCATAACGTATCTGTTAGTAGAAACTGTATTCTACATGGACGTTAATTCTGAGAACTCCCAGTTATTCAGTGTGTCCCCTACACACTCGGAGTTTGCTACACATGTTCCTTTCAAGAATAATTTTGTAACAATTCAAGCTGCTTGCCACTGTGTGAGCTCTCTTTCCAGCTTGGGCTTCCCATCTCCCACCCAGTGGTACTGAGTATACCTACATTCAAACCACAGGCTCTAAAGAAACAGTGATTGCTTGGTCACCTTAACAATGATACAACAGCACTAGGGTTATTTCAATTCTGTCATTTTATGTGACCACTTGGAGATTTTGTGTTTAAAATTGAAACATTAAAACAGAATACCACTTATAAGGTATACCATTCTTGTCTGACAAATGCAAATTTGAGCTCATACTAAAATCTGTTACTGTATTTAGAAACATCTTGAAAATAGAAATGTATTCACTCTTAAATTGTCAACTGTTTTAATACTAAAAAAGGAGTCAGGAAAATAATGCTGTTACTTATCGCTACAAAAAGCTGTCACGTTGAGGAATGGGAATGCTAAAAAATGATCTCCTTCTGGATGCCAAATGCACTAAGGCTGCCCCTGCGTGACTTGGCCTCTGTTAGGGCAAAGCCAGGCAGGGTCTAAATGAGGCGAGGTCAGCACTGCCAGCTCATCGGCAACAGGGGCGCTGCCGCTTTCCAGCCCTGTTCCTTCCTGGTCCATTGCATTCTCCACCAACCAAAAAGGCCTTTCCTGGAATTCTGCTCTCAGGGAGCACTTCTTTTAACAGCAATGTATTCTACAGTAGGACTCTTAGCAAAGGGCGTATTTACATTTTATGAGAACCTTTTTTAAAAAACCGCTTTATCCAGATCTAGTTTATATATCACACAACTCGCCCATCTGAAGTGTACCGTCCAGTGGTTTTTAGTATGTTCACAGAGCTGTGCTAACACCACCACAATCGATTTTGGAACATTTTCAACACCCCCAAAAGGAACCCCCATGACTATTAGTAGTTACTCCTCATTCCCCTCACTCATCTCCTCCCTCCCACCAGCCAGCCCCAGGCACTTATCTACTTTCTGTCTCTATATGTCTATTCTGGACATTTCATATAAATGCAATCATATGATACGTGGCCGTTTGTGACTGGCTTCTTTCACTCAGCTTCATGTTTTTGTGTCATCCATGTTGTAATGTGTACAATAATTTGTTCCTTTTGCTGCCAAACAATATTCCATTGCATGGACTTATTACATTTTATTTATCCATTCATCAGTTGATGGACATTTGGGTTCTTTCCACTTTTTAGCTAGTGTGAGTAATACTGCCATGAACATCCATGTACAAGATTTTGTGTGGACATATGTTTTTAATTCTCTTGGGTGTATATCTAGGAGTGGAAATGCTGGGGCATATGGTAACTCTATGTTTAACATTTTCCAAAACTGCTTTCTAAAGTGGCTGCACCATTTTACATTCCCACCAGCAATGCATGAGGGTTCTAGTTTCTTGACATTTTAACAGAAGCCTTTGAAAAAAGAGAGAGGAAAGGGAGTGTGGAGAGAATGAAGACTTACTGAGCACCAGGCTATGCAAAATCTATTAACTCCAAAACCTGGGCAGTTTTCACTGTGCTACCCCAAAGACCAAAAAGCCTTTACTGGAATGAATTTTCAGCCATGTAAGGGCAGAAATAAGGAATTTGGTGGTTGGGTGGTGTGAATCCAAACTATCTATACCTACACAGTTCATTGTCCACAGTAACCTGACTTTACTATCCTACCTCTTCATCAATATAACTTTACTACTTCAGGAAATTCTTGCCCAACAGTGATAGATATGGAAATAATTTAATTATGCATTCCAGGAACTTGCTGGAAGACCCATCGACCCCTTGATGGATAACAGCAAAGAACAGTTTATACCCCAAGATTCCTTTGAACCCCTCAACTCAAAATCCTCACCTGGCTGTCCAGCAATACTAACCTATTTTATCATGATTCCTACCCAATTCTAACCAAGCTCACACGCTGTAAACAGTAGTGTTTTCTTTACCTGCAAAACCAAACATGTTTGCCTGATCAACCAATAGGTTGTTTTGGAGATATTCTGGAAAGTTAGCATCCAACAGTGGATATTTGTGAAAGGAAGCCAGCAGCCCCAAGTACTTATGTAGATAGGTGTCTTGCCTTCTTACCTGAAAGGCCAGACCTGCATAGGGATAAGTAGTAGAAGGTTCCTGTGTTACAAAGGAGAGTGTAAAAAAGAAAGTCACAAAATATTGTGGTAGTAAAATGAGAAAGGCAAAGACAGAAAACAAAATTTAAATATTCTATAAGAATACAAATTGTTTTAGAGGTTTCTAATAATTTAATGACCCGATCACTTAAGAAAACCGCTGCAGTTTGGTCTGTTTCTACCAGATGGTGGTAGTGTGACAAAGTCATGACTAGAATGCCTTATGTCACATGGTTTGCCCTGAATCTTGGGTTGCTCCATGGAAAGTTATCATCAGCAAGAAAGGTGCCAAATTATACCACAAGCACTTCTTTGTTTTAAAAGTTGTTCTAAAGTAGTTTCTTTGAAAGAGAATGATTGCCTGATGTTTATTTGATGCAGACTGTTTTATATGATAGGTATATTTTTGGTAAGTGGCAATTTGTTAATGATTAAATGAGGAGGGCAGAGGCTGCCTCCACCCTGGGAAAACGACATACCTCTGCCTTCGGCTTTAGTTCTTCTTTTCTCCGCTCACCCTGAGGCTAGCTAAGTGACATAGTATGCAGCGGCATCATTATTTATGGCTTCTGCTATATTCTACTAAGCACCTCACCCAAGGGGTTTGAGTTAAATCATAAGAGTGCCTCATTTCTCTTTCCTGCCTCCCCAGTCTCAAAGATCTTCCCTCTTTTCTGTACAAATCACAGATGAGAGAAGGAAACAAAGCAAAAGAGGTCAGTGTGTACCAGGGAGCATAATAGTCTCTTAGGCTTTGCTTTCTGCAGAAGAATGTTTAACTGTCACCACACTTTTTTTTTTCGTCTTTCACAGAAATTATTTAATTTATGGACTTGGGAGTGAGTATAACCTACTTCATATATAAGTTCTCACCTATTTTTCTTCGTATTATTTTACTTGAAATAACTGGAGATAAAGGATTGGAAAAAGAAATTTTCCTAAAAATACATTTCTTTTTTTTTTTTTTAAAGATTTTATTTATTTGAGAGAGAGCATGAGCAGGGTAGGGCAAGGGCAGAGGGAGAGGGAGAAACAGACTCCCCACCCAGCAGGGACCCCAATCCGGAGCTCAATCCCAGGACCCTGAGATCATGACCTGAACTGAAGGCAGACACTTAACCAACTGAGCCACCCAGGCGCTCCTAAAAATACATTTCTCAAAGGAGACAGGCACATCTCAATATGGCTACATATTTTTCAAACTAAAAACAGCCTCATTCTTCTCCCACTTCTGAGAAACTTGTGATGAGGCTCCTTTGCTTAAAAGACCTTCATAGAGGAAGGAAAAAACTTTTCCTCTACCCTCTTAGGTTCTGTTTCTGAGGCCTGTGAAATTAGACTGACAAGAGACAGATTACCAGGAGAAATGGCAGACAAATTTTATTTAATGTTAATGTTTTAATTTTTACGTGCATAGAGATATTCATAGAAAAGAAGAAAAGACCCAAAGAGGAGTGAGATTCAGAGGTTATTTACCATTTAACAAAGGGTGATAGATTTGTGAAGTGGCAAAACTAGGGAAAAGGATATTGGGCTTCTAGGAGTAGTAAGCTGTGGGGAGGCAAATATGCAGGGGAAACTACTATATCTAATAGAAGATAAGGGTTATTTTAGTAAGGTTTGTTTGTGCCAACCCATCTTGGTGCTGACTTTCTGTCTCCAGTGATAATCATAGTTTTTCGTCCTCCTGGTATGGAAGAGAGGAGGAGGAAAACCTTCACAAAGGGAAATTTATGTCCTGCTTTTAGGCCAATAGGGGAGGCAGATAGTTCTTTCTGTGGTTTACTGCTTCCTAACTGCCTTCAGCCCCAAACAAGTGGCATATTTGGGGGTGGCATATTCTATTTCCCTTCATCCTCATTTCTTACCTACTTACACAGAATAAAGCTTTTCTAATTTTTAATCAAGGTTATGGCAGCTTCCTGCAAGAAAAGAGTTCAAAATAGATAACAAAAAAGCCATGGATGTTATTTACTATCAGTCACATCTCTGTTATGGAATCGTGAAGTAGAGGATTCGTGTATAATAACATTGCCAGTTATTATATCAATATCCATCATGCACACCTTAGCTCCCCACACTGATCACTGTTTCCAAATGCATCATATTCTGATATGCTTCTCATCTTAGGAGTCATTTCCTCTCTTTGGAGTGTTCCTTCTCCTTCACCACCAGTAGCTATGTCTCACGGTCACATGTCTAGTGAAATCCTGGTCAGTAAGGTGCGGTGCCCAAGTCCCAACGCCACTTGTGCAGGCCACTGTCACATAGGCATCATCCATCTCCACCATTATGTTCCCAATATTTAAAAAAGACTACTTCCTTTTTAACTTAAATAATTGTATAAATTGGAAGCTTCATATCAAATTATGTAAATTTTTAAAAAGCATCATTTTCTATAGTGAAAAAGTAACCATAAAAATAAGTACTATGAAAAAATGCATTATTAAATTCTAGCTAGAAAGCTACCAAAGGCACTGAGCCTGAGGCTCTTTGTAAAATGTGAGATCAGCAGGATTAAAGAGCAGTGTGGAAATATTCTCTTAGACTTTAACAGAACAATGACATGAGAATAATTCCTCCACTGTGGGATTCAATGTTATGTAATATTATGCCATGTTTTCTCTAATCTTCTTCACAGAACACCTAGATTCCTCTCCCTTATCATCACTGATGTCTGCCCCACACTTTGGGATATACTGGTGCAGAACAGTGGTAGGCTTTGGAGCCAGATTATGCTGGGCTCAAATTCTGAGCTCTGCTATTTTTAAGTTTGGCTTTGGATAAGTCACTTAATCTCTGTAAGCTGCACTTTCTACCCCTTCTTAAGTAAATAAGATCTATCTCAGTGGATGCTATAGACTGAATGTTTCTGTCCCTCCTCAAAATTCATGTGTTGAATCCTAATCCCCAGAGGGGTTAGTATTTGGAGGTGGACCTTTGGGAGGTGACTTGGTCACAAGGGTGGAGCCCTTATGAATGGGATCAGTGCCCTTATAAAAGAGACCTCAGAGAGACCCCTCCCCCCTTCCTTCATGGGAAGACACAGAGAAAAGACAGCCATCTATGAGCCAGGAAGCAGGTCTCACCAAATCTGATACCAAATCTGCTAGTACCTTAAAGTGGGCCTTTAGCCTCCAGAAGTGTGAGAAATTAATGTATGTTGTTTATAAGCTAGCTAGTCTATGGTATTTTTGTTCTAGTAGCCTGAGGGATGAAGACAGTGGGAGATTTTGAGGATTTGAAATATTGTGTATAGAGAGTGGCTAGTACATGATACGGCTACGTGAAGCGTAGCTTATATTAATATTATTATTTTTATCCTCATTAGCATCCTTCAAGGTATAAATCAAATGTCATTCCCTCTGCAGAAATACCACTTTCTTCCCCAAAATTTCAAAACCCTGAACATACTCTCATTTTGTTAGGATAATTTGTTTTGTATCTGTCTCACTTGTTGTTCGGTGAGTTCTTAAAAGGCAGAGCCTCTTCTCAAGCCAGCCAAGCCGACATTGATTAAAAGCCTGCTATGTTGACTAACACAACATAATAAAATAAAATAAAATTAAAAAAAAAAAGCCTGCTATGTTCAAAGCTTCCTGAACCATATCATTATTTCAGAAAAAATTTGCAAATTTAGTTGCCGAAAGACAGAATACTCAAGGTGGGTTATGGCCATATCATTAGAATAGTTACTCAGAAAACAGCCTTTCACATGCTGAATAGAACAACTGGTATATTTTTCCACTTTGTAAATTAAGAGACACTTAAGGCCAGAGTATTTTCCACTATGGCCCTAGCATGTCCTTGTCTCCCACAGCTGTTCTTCTCTACTCTTAATAAAATCAAATTGCCCAAACAACGGCTGCTAACTCAGACGTACAATTCCTCCCTCTTCTGAGAACTGTCTCCATCCAACTATTCCCGAAACCAGCTGAACTTCGGCTAACCCCTTCTGCTAAAAGCCCTATTAAAAACTTCTGCCCTGCTTCCCCCAAGTTAGAACACTCCTTCAGAACCTCTTCTTGCCTGGCATTTTTGGATAAAGGCTTATGCTAATGTGCTCTGGTTGATTTTCTTTACTACGGAAGGCAGTAAAGTATAATGAGAATGATTATTTTAAAATCTTAAACCAATGTATTTAAATTTTTTTTATTACAAAATATTTCACTGAAACAGAATATATGAAATAACCAATTTAGCTTTTATTCTCTGTAATAAATTTTAGCTTTCATTCTCTGTAAATCTTGTTGCCCTTCAGCTCCTTTTATATTGAATCAAGGACATTCAAGTTTCTTTAGAAAGTCAGAAACCACTTAGACCAGAAGGGTCAGGGCTCAGCTTTGAGTTTCAAATTAGCCTAAAAAACCTTAGTGAGGCAAAGTCTTAGAAAACAGATTTTGTTAAGTAGCCCAACCCCCTCCTTCAAATTCTTAAAGCTTTTCTTAACTAGCAAAGCTCAGAGATGTGAACATAAAGTTTCACTGGAGGCCTTACTATAGAGAAGATTGAGGATATGCAGAGAAGGTTCTGAGGGGATGAGACCAGGGTTAGGAAGTTGCCTGGGTCACAGAAAAGAGACCCCGTTCATCCATCCAGTTCTCAGGCCAGGAAGAGGGGGAGATTGAAAGAAGTGCCTACATGTGTCCCACTTCCATATGGGACTCCGCTGTGGGAGGGGGGCCTCACACACCAATACAGATGGTAGCTTCAGTGGCACAGAAATAGTGGCTTGGGATGATTCTACAAAGGGAGGGCCTGAGTCAATGTTTCCCATCTGCCATGGCCTCCACTCGGCTACAGGAGATCCACAAGTTCCCAAGGGCTCTGTAAGGCCACACAGAACTGCTGAGGGGACTGATGTTCTGGAATAATCTTGGTGATAGTACATCCCAGAGTATGGGAAGCTTAGCATGGAGCAATGGGAATGCCAATGCTCAACAGTTGCTGCCAACATGAAGCCAAGAAGACCTGGCAGCAGCCACTACATCTCAGTAAGTACCGGGTAGTGTGTCGAGTAATTAAGGAGTGATGACTGAGTGAAGGTCACTGAGTAACCCAATGACAGCACAGGACCCAGGCAGCCCGTCCTCATTACCAGCATATAATGTCAGCACCCCTTTGTACCCAGATGGCATCTAGGAGGAAGAAAAGAAGGAGAAAGAGATCAAAACTCTAAAAAGTCTGTGAAATTACCAAGAAGAAAAGACTGAGCTACCTTTAACCGCAAATTGATTTCTGTTGTTGTTCTGTTACTCCCAAGCATGGTTAGGGGTCAGGAGGGATCGCTTATGAAATAAAGTTTGTTTTTTTTTTTAACTATCTGAGTTGTAGAGTATACATTCAAGCCCTCCTGTTAAAATAACATAGTGGTTAAGACAAAGTGATCTGGGGTCAGGCTTGGGCTTCAAATCCTGACTCACTTTTAGCAGGAGTTGGAATCCTTTTCCTTTTGGTTTCCAGCCAGGGGTGCAGCTCTGTGCCTTACAAGAAATCTATGCTTTATGGAAGATTCCACACTCTCTTGAATGTGACAGCCTTTCAGACGTCAGAAGACAACCTCACATCACCTGTGAGTCTGCTTTTCTTTCTCCTACTTTCCCCCATGCTCATATAATCTGATTCACAATCCCTTCAGCTGTCCCTCATTGCTCTCCGTAGAAGCGTTCACAAGTTGTCTACGTTCCCTTCACACCACGCTCATTCCACACTGGTGCACGTCACTGCTTCACATGACTTCTCTTTTATCCTCAGTTTTGATTGGGATGGTTCTTTTCATTCCCCTGGAATCCTCATCTTTGACTCAAACCCCTTAAGGAATGACCGCAGAATTTAGTTGGCCTGTCAACAAAAGGCCCTCTGGCAGCTGTGGCTCAACTACCCAGATGCTCACCATTTTCCCTTCTCTCCATTAAGTTGGTAGATTTACACAAAGAGATGAGCTGAATTAGAAGGTCAGCTATTGGGCCCAAGTCCCCTGGTCCTTACTTCTCTATAAAACAAAGGTAGAAAAATAGGAGAGGAAGGCCAGGGTCTGCATGTCCCAACACCAAACCCTAAAGCCTTTCCCCCTTCTCCTAATCAAAAAAGATGACTTTCCATTCTCTTCATTCCCCGATAAGAAGGAAGAAGCAACCATGCTGCTAATTGGACTCTCTGGTTAAACTTCCATGGGTCACATCATTTAAATAGTACACTATTTAAATCTCACTCCCTATTTTTTTTCACTTTTGGAATTCTCTTTGCAATTAATTGAAATCTGTACCCTAGGATTAGATATTCCCAGAATTAGATGCCAACTTCATTCTGATACAGCTTTTCCCTCACCATGGAACATGGTATTTATGACAAAGAAGTTTCTAAAATCAGTTCAGTGCAGTGGTTAGAGAGTTAGTCCTGGAGCCTGAATGCCTGGATTTGAATTCCAGCTCCTCTACTTACTAACCAGTGGGCAAGTCCTTAATCCCTCTGTAACTGTTTCTATCTTCAAAACAGGGGTAATAATAAAGTAACCTAATAGTACTGTTGTGAGCATTAAATGAGTTAATAAAGTGCTTAGACCATCTAATCAATCAACAAGGAATTTGAATTATGTAGACAGACTTTCAACAAGCTATAGTCATCTTCTTCCCTATAAAGTTATACCAATATGCTACTAAGTTATTTAGATAGAGGAAGAATACTGAATTAGGGGTCAGAAGAACCAGACTTGAGTCCCTGACACTACCACCAGCTAGCAAATTATTTGTCATTTCTGTGCTTCCGTTTCTTCATCTGTAAATGTGAGATAGTAATATTACCTGGTAGTGACTGAGAAGATTATAGGACAATTTATAAGGAGCAGCACATAAACAGCAAAGCATTGTACAAATGCAAAAGACTGCTGTCATCATTAATTGTTATCATTTTTCTCACATCTCATTAGACATCCAGAGACTTCTGTAAGATATCCTGCCTCCTAGAAAGCAACAGATTGCTTTTCTAGACTCAAAGGAAACTTCTTTGCATTTCCTTGGCATTAGAGCATTTGGTATTTACTTCAATGTATTTGTAAAACACTGCATGGCCCAACTGCCAAGGTCAGAACTTGCCTATAATGTCTACTTCAGTTTGGTCTATTCAAATGTCTGATCGCTTCAAGAAGTATGTTAAAATGGCAGGAGAGAATAAAACACTTCTAGGAAGGTCTCCTGTGGATGGCCCATCAGCATTTATGGCTTCAGACAAAGACTGTGTCCTTTCCTAGGGAAGGAACTTGAGCTTCAATTTCTTTTGCTTTGGATCTCAGACTTCATCTTGCCATCTGCCCAAAGACCACAGTCTTGACTTTGGTCACATATTTCCCTGAGCTATCTGCAAAAGTCATTCTAATTTTAGCCAAACCTTTTTTCCACAGGTAAGTCTTGATATAACCAAAAGCAAAGGCTTTGTTTACACTCTCTGGGCAATGGGTACCATCTCATAGTCCACAGTCCAGGACTATTGCATCCTCAGGAATAAGAATGACCTGCTTTATATCACATGAGCCATGTCAACTAGAAATCACCCTGAATGTCTTATAGCCTCCATAACTTTACTGGGTTCTCACTCAAACAAAATCTCTCTGTTTCTGATTATTTTGCCCCAGATGTACCTGGAACATAATTTCAAGCTGAATCTCATTTTATTATTTCCTGTCCATATTTCTAACTTCCCCAGACCCCCTGGACAATTTATCTATTGCACTAATATTTGCAGTTAAAGAAGTATAGACTTGTTCCTTCTTCGTCTTTGGGCTCAGGAAATATCTCCAATCATTTTTCAATCATTTGTGGTCCACAGAGAGCCAAAACATGCCTTTTCTGGGGAAATTTAATCCACATGTTTATGATTAATTTATATGTAAGTCATTAAATTGGTGTTTCTAAGACATTTCATTTGGCAAGCTACCTCTCTTTCACCCTTCAAATCCCCTCTCAAGTCTTATTTGCGTTGGTACAGAACCACCACAGCCAGGTGCTTCTCAGAGCTAGAAAAACCCTGAATATATCTGAGATGCCATTCTGTTCATATTATAGTTGATACACAGCTGCCTGAATGGTTGGTGTTTTACAGTATAGAGAATGATTAAAGAATTTATAATCAGTGTCTCTTTAGGCAGCAGCTGTAATTGTGCCTCAGAGTGAGGCATGGCTTCTAATTGCTTATTCACCCCAAATTCAAGCTTATTTTTAATGTAATTCAGCCAATTTAATAATCTTTCCTTATGTACCTATTATGTGCCAGGCACAATAAGTCATAATATTCCCTATCTTCAGTTTGCGCATTGTCTAAAAGGAGAGACTCTGATGGATAGCACTGTATAGTGAGGACCAAGTATAACATATAATCAAAGTGCTACAAGAGAAGGAGAGTAAGAGACTCCTATTGGTGACATTAGAGAAGATGGTGATGAAGATAGGCTTTGAAGCAAAGGTTGGGTATGTTGAAGGTAATAACGAGTAGGTGATTCCAGTAGAAGACATGCCATCTGGGAGTACCTGATTAGAAGTAGGATGAGAAAAGTAGGGCAAGTCCAAATTATGGGAAGCCTTGAATGCCATGCTTAGGAGTTCAGGGCAGTATGTAGGCAATAAGGATTCAACAAAGGTTTTTGAAGCAGGGGGATGGCATGACCACAACTCTGACTGATACCGTGGAAGACATATTGGAAGTGGGAGAAACTACAAGCAAGAGAAACATGAGGAGGCTACTGTGATGATCCAGATAAGAGCTAAAGAGGTGCCAAATGATGACAAAGACTAATGACAGTGGATGGCTTAGCTTTGAGACACACTGCTGAAACAGCCTCCAAAGGGCTTAGAGATGAACAAAATATCAAAATTATGTGGGCTGTGAGTGATCTCTCAGTAAATTACCAAAACTCTGTGGACCCTTGTTTCCTCAACAGTAGATTAAAGACAGTTTCCAGTTGTTTTAAGGATTAAAAAACATGGTATGAAATGATCTATTTTTGGGCATACAGCAGGCTCTCACTTCACGGTAGCTCAGAAGATGAAAATGATACTGAGGTGTATAAATTAGGATTTCTAGAACAATTCAGCACCCCTGCTACTGAGTCTCTGAACCTTCTGTGGATTCTATTCACAGGTCTTTCACATATATGCTCTCTATAAACATCTAGTTATTGGCTCATTTTAAAGGCAACCAGTCATTACTGAGATGTGTGGTAGTTAAAGTGATCATTAGCAAAAAGGCCATGTTTCCTAAAGGGAAGCTGAACTGCTAAGTAATAATCAGAAACACCTTTAAGACCAGCTGTGGGTAATTAGCACATTTACACCAGTGATTCCCTCCCATGGTTTGAAACAACCCAATTCAGCAATTTTTGAGTGTCTATTAGGTACTGAATGGTGTATTGTTTACTAGAGGAGATAGAAGGATCAGTGTACCAGGATCAGTGTTCCTACTCTCAAGGAACTTATATTTTAGGAAGGGAAATATGACAAGTTTGCAAAAGACTAAGTATTTGTAGATAACAGCATCCCTACTAAATGCATAAAGGGATACAGATAAAATGTTAATGAGGTTTAAGAGCAGGAGAGAAAACATTCACTTAGAAGAATTAAAGAAAAGCTCCAAGAAGAGTTGATCTGTGAGATGGACCTTGAAAGATAGCTTGGCTTTTTTGCTGGATTGAGATGTTGGGGAAGGCAAGTATGGGTGATAGAAGAACACCAATCATGCACTCACACATGCAGTCCCTCTTTCATTCAACAAACCTTTACTGAGTGTCTGCTACATTTGAGGAAGACAGAGATTACTAAAAGTTTGTGCACCCAACATTTCAAAGTCTCTTTCAACTCAAATATTTCTCTCCTTCATGGGAGAGGAGAAGAAAGAGATAAACAGATGAATTATAATACAGTATGGTCATTATTTTATAAAGGTCCTGCTGATGGTAACTTTAATTAAATGCTATATATATTTGGGTCTTCTAGAGAAACAGAACCAATAACCAATAGAATGTGTATGTGTGTCTGTCTATCTGTCTAAGAGCTTGATTTTAAGTAATTGGCTCACATGACTATGGAAACTGGCAAGCCCCAAATCTGTAGGGTAGGCCAGCAGGCTGAAGACCCAGGGAAGAGTTACGTTGCAATGAGAATCTGAAGGCAGTCTGCTGGCAGAATTATTTCTTGCTCAGAGGAGGTCAGTTTTGTTTCTATTAAAGCCTTCAACTGATTGCATGAGGCCCACCTACATTGTGGAAGATAATCTGCTTCATTCAAAATCTACTGATATAAATGTTATCTCATCTAAAAAGTACCTTTATTGAAATATCTAAAACAATGTTTGACTATGTATTTGGATAACATGGGCTAGCCAACTTGATATATAATATTAATCATCATACTGTGTGAGACAAATGGAACAAACTTGGTTCTAGCCTCTGTCAGTCAGATTAATCAGAGTGGCTGACAGAGTGGCACGCTCAAGTGTAAATGTGAGTTCAACCAAGAACATGTAAAGCCAAAGGGTGGATTATTGGGAAAGGCAGTTGGCCACAAGGCCCGATTACTGCTGCATGTTCTTGGTGAGTGTGCTAGACAGCAAGGCTTATCTATCTTCTGATAAAAAGCAGCTAATGTAGCTACTCACACAGGTGACAGTGGGTCAAAGTGACCATAGACGAAACCCCCCTCCCTTAAAAATGGCAAAGAATCTGAATAGACATTTCTTCCAAGAAGATTCATAAATAGCCAATAGGCACATGTAAAGATGCTCAGCATCATTAGTTATTAAGGAAATGCAAATCAAAACCGTGAGACACCACTTCACATCCACTAAGATTTTTCTAAGTCACTGTTCTCTAATCAAAAGACAGACAATAGTGAGTGTTGGTGAGGATGTGGAGAAACTAGAGCCATCATACGTTGCTGGTGGGAATACAAAATGGTGAAGTCACTTTGGAAAACAGTTTGGCATCTCCTCGAAAAGTTAAATGCATGACTGAGGAATTCCATTCCAAGGTATACACCCAAGGGGAATGCAAACATATGCCACATGTGCACTAATGTTTCCTAGTGGCATTTTTCATCACAGCCAAAAAGCAGGAACAGCTCTAGTGTCTATCAACTGATAAACAGAGCAATACAATGTGGTGTATCTACAGAGTGCAATACTATTCAGCAACAGAAGGGAATGAAGTAGTGACACACGCTAAAACAAGGACGAATCTTGACAACATAATGTTAAGTGAAAAAAGCCAGTCACAAAAGGCCATATGTTGGATGATTCCACTTACATGAAATATCTAGAATAGGCAAATCTACAAAGATAGAAAGTGTCTTAGTGATTGCCAGGGGCTGGGGGGAAAGGAGAATGAGGAGTAACTACTGATAAGCATGGGGTCTCCTTTTCAGGTGGTATTCGAAAACAGATTGTGATAACAGTTGCACAGCTCCATGAATATACTGAAAACAATTGGACTGTACACTTTTTAAAAAGATTTTATTTATTTATTTGAGAGAGAGTGAGCGAGAGAGAGAGAGAGCATGCACAACTAGGGGGAGGGGGAGAAGGAGAAGCACACTCCCCGCTGAGTCGGGAGCCCGATGAGGGACTGTACACTTTTAAAGAGTATTTTATGGTAGGTGGGTTTTATCTCAATAAAGCTATTATTTAAAAAAACCCTAAATTAATTAAATGCAAAGCCTTTCTTACTGGTGGAGAGCTGCTCTCTCCCTCAGCGCCCCAATCCTTCACTTCCCTTCCATCCCAGCTTTAGCTGTTTTAAGAAGAAAAATGACTAGAGGTGGGACTGAGGTCTCCCTGTCTCCATAGGGACCAAAAGCCATATGCATACATTCAAGTATGTGAGAAACTTCAGGGAGGAAGGAACTCAAACTCTCATGACTCTGTTAGATACAAGTTCCCAAGTCACTATCCTATCCATTTCTTTGGGGAGGAGGGCTTTTGAATTCAACAAATAAGGTTTGGGCAAGGTTCCCAGTAGGGAAAATAAATCTAAAGTGACCTTGTGGGTGAGGCCCGTGGGACCAATTCAATGTCCTGTTGTTGTGGCTTCCAACATACTTTCCCTACTGAATGTATATTGGCATTGATGTTTTACATGCTTGTGCTATGAATGCTCATAATGTCCAAAGGGGATTGTCCTCATTGAGGAGAGTCACATGTAGAGAAGTAGTGGGACATGTAGTGGGAATATTCACATGGAATAGGCCATGTAAATCACTCCCCAGTCCACCTCCCAATTCCATCTTGAGTGGTCCCAGGAGGAGAAAGGGAAATCACAACCTTGATTAAGGTCTTGACCTTAGACCTTGATTAAGGTCTAAAAGCAGCATGGATAGTAAGAGATGCAATATCTCAATACTATAGCCCTGTGTGTCCAAGGGAATGGGAACTGGAGACTTATGGTAGATCATCGCCAACTGAATTCAGTTGTTACTCCTACAGCCCCAGCTGTTCCAGACATTGTAACCATAACTGAACCCACTGCACAGACTGATGGCACTTGGCACGCTGTCTTGGACACTGCCAACACCCTCTTTCCAATTCCGTTTGGCCCCAAGGGCAAGGGTCCAGATCAGTTTGTATTCATGGCAAAGCCTCCAATACATGTTTGCAAAAACTTCCCTGAAAGTAAGATTAATGAAGGGACATTACTGATCTTTTGTCCTTCAGAGCCATCCTGGAACTTTCCTCAGGAATTCAAATGCCCTGGTGTGGCTCTCCCAAACAATTTACTTGACTTTTGGATCTGCATCTGCTATCCATCATCAGATGGCTAAACATTAGAGGATGGTCCAGCTTCTGCCATGCTCATGGTTCTAGGGTTTTAAAGGTTTTAAAGTGGTCCCACTATTAAGGAGGTAGACGTATACATATACAATAATGGGGCAAAATGATAACTACCTTAAGAGAGGTAGACCCTCTATATTGCTCTTTTAATACATCCAATACAGGCAGTGAAACTAACCTACTGCTGCATGAAATTGAAAATTTGTTCCTTTCTTTTTTTTATTCATTATTCAGTAAAAATGTAAATCTATAAGAGTCAGCCACTGTTAAATTCCAGGTTTTATCTCCTGGATCATTTTATTTTACCTTGAAGCCAGCTTTTCTGTTTCCTCATAGACATTCCTATCTGCTTTGGCTGCTAGCAGACACAGCCTGAATTCTTGACTTGACAAAGCTGTGAAGGAACCGTAAGAGAGAAAACGAAGTAGTAACGAAAAATCACAGAACTCAGAACTACTGGCCCTACCTTGCTGTGTTCCCGTGAGTAAGTTGCTGGTCCTCTCTTGGCCTCAGTTTTCTTCTCTGCCAAACAGGATGGGTATATTTATCCTACCTGTCTTACTGGGAAGTTGGAAAGGCCAGATGATTTAATGGATGGATATAAGTTATGGAAACTTATAGTAGGACATAAAGAATAAAGTCAAAGAAGCCAAAGAAGAAAACTATTGTTGGATAGTTTTATGGAGAATGAAATGATATTTGAAGGATTTTGAAGAGTCTAAAAACAGTCTATATGCGCCAACTAACATTATTGTAACTAAAATATTTCCTGTTCCTTATAATTTGTAAGTAGTACCTACTTTTGGGGATGGCTGTTTCCCACATGTTCCCATCTTTCCCAAGATATTAGAATTTCATCCAATTCCAAGGAATAATTTTCATGTATTTAGAATAGATAACAATGGCCACATTATTATGTACTTATTAAGTGTCAGACACCGTCCTAAGTCCCTGAGGCACAGATTATTAGCATCCCCATCATACAGATGATGGAAGATGAGGAATCTGCCAAATGTGATGACAGTAGAGTTGGAATTCACATCCAGCTCTGTCTGACTCCAAAGCCCAGTCTCTTAAGCACCAAGCTCTACTGCCTCCCAGTGTGCACACAACACCTGACAGTAAAAGCTCACCTTCCATATTTCCATTATTGGGCAGTGCACTGCAGCCCCTAGAATCCCAGTCACTGAGCATCTTTAGGGTGCAGTAAGGATTACCTGTGAGTGGGCTATGGGAGATATAAAGATAGGAGAGGCGGCTTCTGTTTTCAAGGCACTTACAGGCAGAGAGAGGAAGTTAGATACACCCAAACAACTCTGATAACAAAACAAAGTGTTAGCTGTTATAACAGGGCTACAAGAGCCTTAAGAAAAGAGGGATTCCTCCCTGAATGATTTAAAAGTAAAATAGTGCTATTTAATTTAATTTAACTTAGTATTTTAAAAATATCTATTTATTTGAGAGCGAGAGAAAGAGAGAGAATGTGGATGTGGGGGGGCAGAGGGAGAGTCTTAAGCAGACTCCATGCTGAGCGGAGCCCAATGCGCTGGGCTCAATCCCACAACCCGAGATCGTGACCTGAGCTGAAACCAAGAGTCAGACACTTCACTGTGTCACCCAGGCGCCCCTTTACTTTTATTTTAAAGGTTTTATTAATATAAGTTCAGCTGGGAGGTCTGTCTGAAGATACTGGTATGGAAGTCTTAAAGATGAATCAGAGGGGCACCTGGGTGGCTCAGTTGGTTAAGCGACTGCCTTTGGCTCAGGTCATGATCCTGGAGTCCCTGGATCGAGTCCCACATCGGGCTCCCTGCTCGCAGGGGGTCTGCTTCTCCCTCTGACCCTCCCCCCTCTCATGTGCTCTCTCTCATTCTCTCTCTCTCAAATAAATAAATAAAATCTTAAAAAAAAAAAAGATGAATCAGAAAACATCAGAGCTAAAGGGGACCTCGGATGGTCTCATTCAACACCCACATTTGACCCAGAGCACCCAGTGCCCCAGGGTGAATGAGTTGGTGGCAGAACCTGATATCAGACCTAAAACTCCTGTTCTTCCTTCTATCCTAAGGCACTCCTTCCTCTCCTTCCTTCCTACGGTCTCAGCACCACAGGGCAAGGAGCTTTCTTAGGCGCATGTATTCTTTGGGTAATTAATATTACAAATGTCCACTCAGGACATGTTGCACAGGCCTTCCCCAATTCTCCCTTCCAGCCCCTTCCCTCTAGCCAGTAGGAATGTCTCCTACTCAGAGGTCTGGCTCTGGAGATACTGAGTGAACAAGACAGATCTTCACATCATCATCTATTAGCTATCTCTCCAAGGCTCTATGTTTGTCACTACAAACAGATTGTAAACACGGAGAGAAAGAACCCTATTTTATTCTTTATGTCCCAAATAACTAAAATGGTGCTTTGCTTTTGTATATGTCACAACACCCTAGCGTGAGGACATTAAAAAATTATCACTGACATTTTTAAACATACACAAAAATAGAATAGTATGACAAATTCCCAAGTGTTCACTGCCAGCTTCCATAAGTGTCATCATTCTGCCATTCTTGTTTCAAAGCCTGGAGAGGTGACTGAAGGTGCCCATGGAGATGGCCAGGTCAGTGGCAGGGAGACACAGCAGGCATTAGACTCAGCTGAGGATTCCAGACAGAGGGGCAGGCAGTGGGATATAGCACTATTATTCTTACAAAGAGACAGGGAGCAAAATGGTTTGCCCAGTGTAGAGTAGGAATCAGGTAGGTGCAGGGAGAGCCCGAGATAAACTGAACCAGGCAGTTCACTGGCTGTCTGTGCCAGGCTGTGGGTGGCCAGGCCTCAGGGTGGTCTTGGAGGCACTGCAGGACCTCTGACATGCGGCTGAGCCTCTCCCCACAGCAGCCTTTGCAGATGCTACTCCCTCGGAGAGAATGCTGCACTCTCCCACCAGCTCCTCCAACGACTGGCTGCCTCTTCCTTGAAGACTGCCTTGACCACACTTTCTAAAGCACTATCCTCTCCTCATTATTTTTCAATTTAGCAGACTGCTTGCTTCCTAGACACCATTCTGAATTTTGTAATTATTTATTAGTTTACTTGTTTTAGTCTCTATTACTAGACTGTAACCTCCAATGAGGGAGGAGGCTTGTCTTTCTCCTTCACCTCTATTTTCCTCACAAACCAGAACAGTGTCTGGCAAATAATAGTCAATAAATATTTGTCACATGAATTAATGATAGATCGTATTAAACTTTTGTTAATATCTTGATAGGTGAAGCAAAGGTTGAGTACAAAAGAATAGAGAAAAGGGGAAAGGTAATTTCTGATTTAATCAGGGTAAATGGAAACTTCTAACCCAGTGGTGCTCAAATCTGGCTGCACATTAGAATCACCTGGGGAGCTTTAAAAAATACCAACACTTGGTATCCTCTACAGACCAGACGACTCAGAATTCCCAGAGGTAGTACCTATGCATAGGCATTTTGTAAAAGCCCCCTGGGTGATTGTAATGTGCATAGGCTTGAAAATCACTGTTCTAATGGAGAAAGGCTATTAGGATTTTGACATTAAGATGAGAGCAGTGAGTTCTGGAGAAGACAGGTCTGCTCAAGTTCAGTTTAGAGTGAGTCAAATGATGTGTTCTATTCAATCCTTTCAATGCTTAAAACTAAATCAGAAGGGCGCCTGGGTGGCTCAGTCAGTTGAGTGTCAGACTCTTGGTTTTGGCTCAGGTCACGATCTTGGGGTTGTGGGATTGAGCCCTGCTGGGGCTCTGCACACAGCACGGAGTCTGCTTGAGATTCTCTCCTTCTTCTGCTCCTCCTGCTGCTCATGTGCACCTTCTCTCTCTCTAAAATAAAGAAAAAATCTTAAAAAAAAAAACCCCACCAAATCAGATGAAATAAACAGAGATGGATATTAGTTGAAAGTAAGGTACCTAATGATGGATAGTTTTAAAAAATTTATAAATAGCGTAGTGTATTTAAGTAAGAATTTAAAAACAAAATTTATGTGTATGTGTTCTCTATTTTAAAAGACTTCTGTTTTTATTTACACAAGCAACAACAAAAATATAACTGAGTCTAAAAGAACATCATGTATTATCTTTGGCTCTCAGGTCACTTCTATCAGAGTCCTACTTGTTGGTTCCTAAATGTCATAATTGGAGCACATCGTGCCATCGTGTTTGCAACAGAATGCTTAAGAGATAACTTTAAGTTTGTCATATTGTGGCACTCGCCAGAGATCTTTCCGACCCACCAAAGCACATTCCGTTTCTTCTCTCTTTTCTCTTCCTCTCTCCCGCCCTTCCTCTCTTCCTTGTCAGATTATTTTTAGATAACGTTCTTTCGAATGTTTTAGGTGAACTGGTGAGGTTAGGTGAGGCGCAGCTTTTCTCATTTCCAGAGCTTGCCTTGCTCCTCCATCATGTGAAGGTTGCTTCAAGGACGGCACCCTGCTCGTGAGCTCAAAGGCTGTGGGGCTGTAATTGCTTCTTCTCCCTAATTTATTTGGGTTGCTGCACGCCTTGCCGTCACTATAATCCCTCAGTACTGCAATCTGGGAACAATATAAATGGTTGATGGCAGAGAGAGATTTTCAATTGTTGCCTCTCAGTGACTCGCATAATGTGCTGTCATTAGCATTTCCATGTGACATCATGGTTTCCAGGGCTTATTGGACCATTTATAAATACCAAATGAAGGTGTTAGAGCTGGTATTGCAGTGTGGTTACTGCCTTAATTGCCTTCACTGGGAAAGGTTGGCAGCATCTTCTCGGGAGGAAAATAAATTGTAATTTTTAGTTTGTCTTTAACCATTTGCAGTCAATTCCTCTCAAGGGCAAGAATCACAGCTTTCCTTTTTTTTTGTTCTTCTAGTTTTCTAGTAATTTAATTTTTGCAAAATATCTACTCTTCATACTTTAGTTATTACTACTTGAGCTGATTTCCAGATTATCTGTACAAATATTCAAATGTATATTCTCTCATTATTATCATTAAAGTTCACATTATTAATGATAATTACTGACACTTCGTGCATTTTACACTTACAAAATGACTTTATAAATAATAACAGCAGCTAACATTTATTGAGTATTTACTATGTGGTAAAAGATACACAGGCATTGGCTTGTTCAATCCTTTCCAACAACGCCGTGAGCTAGACACTACTGTGGCCTCCATTTTACGAGGGGAAGTTGATGTTTACTGAGGTTTAGGAAGCCAGTAAACAGGAGAGCTGGGTTTGAAACGCAGGTCAGTCTGATTCCAAAGCCAATAGTTTTAAGTGCTCCCTTCAAATACTCCCCGCTCCCAACCGCAACATAGTCAGCCCCCTTTCCCAAAGCAGGAAATGAAGACTCATGCAACAGGCGCACTGCAGGGCTGCACTCGGCGCCTGCATCTTCCCACTTCCGCAGCAGAGCTCCTTTTCCTCCCCGCCCCCGGCAGCCTCCATTGGGGGGTGAGCCCTTATAAGTGCTGAGGCGTGTTGCTGATGTCGCATGCGCACCACTCAGGTTGATACATAAGCAAAGGATGAGGACTGGTAGTCAAAAATCAAAGGGGCTTCTATTTAAAGCATTAGAGGCAAAGAGCTGCCTGCCTGGGCTGCTGGTGCAGACACAAGCTCCGAGCTGGGAGGCCAGGGTTAGAGGCACAGCAGAGGAAAGAAGCAAGTCATGCCCACTGGGCACACAGCCCAGGAGCTCCGGCCACTGACATGAGCCGGCCTGGGTCCTAGTGACTGATCGTGCAGCGTGGATGCCCTTCTCTCAGCAGCCACAGGGTCCCACAAAGAAAGGCTGCTCATGGAGAAGTCTTTGTCAGGGCCTCTAATGAGAGGATTGGGTTTCACATCACAGCTACCCCTAAACAGGTACGCTCTGCTTCTTTCATCTTCCTGATGGCTCCCATGGGAACGAAATGAAAAAGAAAGGAACCTACACCAAGAAACAGGTCACAGGCTGGTTTGGCTAGGTTTTGTACCTCCCCCGCCCCACCACCTCCAGATGGATGGCTTTGAAATTCTTTAATTTTCACACACCCTGTGTGGCCACTGGACAGCAATGGGAAAAGCTTTCCTAAGAAATTTTTCATAATCCACCAACTGTGACTCTCTGGAAAATGAATGCCCCTGTTCCTTTGCACGTACTATTGCCTTTGTTCGGAAGATCCTCCCCAGACCCCAAACTCTTCTTCCTACGGCTGACTTTCCTTCTCCTTCAAGATCCAGCTCAAGCATTGTCTCCTCCAAAAAGCCTTCCTTGATGTCGCATGACTGCCCTCCACCCAGGCTAGCCCCTGTTCCTCTTCCATCCTGCTAAAGCACTTCTGCCACTGTCCCTGCTGACTCCTCTCCCGTCCACACTGCAAGCTCCTTCAGGGCAGGGACAGTGTGCCCAGGGCCCAGCATGGTGTCTAGCATACAGCATAAGTGTAATAAGTGTTTATGAATGAATGAATCATGAATGATAAATGAAGTAGGCTGGGATAATATTTGCTTAAATATTTAAAGCACTTGGTTTTTTCAAAACACTCTTTTTTTTAAATAGCCTTATTTTTTCAGATTAAAAAAGCAATAATGCTGACTGCAGTAAATTTACATACAAAAAAAATCCACAAAGAAGAAAATTAAAACGGTCTGTAATTCCACTAGCCAAAGAAAACCACTTGTATCATTTAGATGTATGAAGAGATTCCAGTAATTTTCTCTGTGTATGAATATATATGAAATTGGAATCCTATTGTCCTCCCTAATTTTCTCAAGGATTGTAACAATATCTTTTGGAGGCAGACAGAGAAGACATTTTTATTGAAATTTAAGTGATGAGAAAACTGGTACCAAAGATAAACATCTAATTAACGGCAGAGTCAGGAATTGCAGCCCTGAATCCTGTCATAGTTCCAGGCTCCTGCTGTCCCCCGTGAGGCCTCCTGTTGTTCTTACAAGAAGAAACTGTGCATTAACCAAGCATCAGTGGAACATGGGTTTGTAACTGGACGTTCTTCCTCAGGAAAGGGACATATTTAATCTGATCCAGTGTCTGCACTGCAGCTGTGCAGTGCGCAGGGACACTGTCTAACATTTCCAAGGGACACAAGGATGGAGCACTTAGGATCTCATCCCTGGGACAGGCTAACCAGCAGAGTTAGGCGGACACCATTAAGATTCAGAGTTTCCTTCCAGTAGCCAAATGACATGTGAACAGTGATGGCCTGGCTGAGAGCATGCTGCTGTGGGAACCACAGCCATGGGTTTGATCCCACCATAACCTAGTGGGTAGTACTCCAGTCCATGACCACTGACTATAATCTACAACAATGTACACAGTAAGTGCTCAATAAATATGCATTGGGCTGAATTGAATGTTTATTATTATCCAGCAGTGATAGTCGGCAAAAAAGAAGGTGAGAGCAAATGTAAATATCGCCACCACAACACCCAGTATAGAAAACGCAGTCCAGTGTGAACTAGCTTTCTGTTTTATTCTAAATAGAGGACTAAACTATAATCCCCCAAACACAAACACACGCCAGACTCTTAGCTCTGCAGATGAGGGAACCATATCTTATTTATCTGTGTGTCCCCAGAATACCTAGCACAGAGCCAGACACACTTGAAGTGTCAATGTTTTTTGAATTGAATTATATTTGCTTGGCTGGCGTGGGAGTTAAAAAGCTGTTGACTAGTAATTCACCATTCCTTTCCCTGGAAGCTCTGTAAATCAAGCTCTTAAAAAAAGCAGCAAGCTAAATTCCAAAACCCTCTCTTAGGAGAAATGCCCATGGCTGGTGGGGTCTGGACTATGTCCACCAAATGTGCAGATCTCTTCTGCACAAACATCACTTGCTCCCGAGGGAGCCCCTGACTGGCTGACTGGCTGTGGAGACTCACACATTCCCTCTTTCCCAATGGCAGGCGGGTCAGGGGAAAGGGGTGGGAGTCGATGATGAAGCACTGCTGAACTAAATGTTCTCCTCTTCCCAGGAGAGGGAAAATCTCCAACAGTAGGAGTGCTGGCACATTTCTAGAAGAACAATCATAAAGAACATGGGATGTAGTTGGAAATGATCTTTTCTGAAGACCAGTCTCTTTTTTAAAGGGCCACCCTCATCTTCCCTCTTACCTTAGACTGGAAGGGTGCTATTGGAATGACTTTGCCAGAGCTGCTAGAATCCCACAAGCTGGGATCAAAGTCGACTGGGCAGGTGGAGGGGTCCTATGGGGTACGGGCTGAGGAGCCATTAGGCCACTATCCTCACTTTTTCTAAGTTTATCTAAGAGCGGTAACAAAACCAAAACCAAAACAGTGTTTGCTAATAAGATCCTTTCCTTAAATACTGAGCTGAGTTTGAAGAAACTGAACTAGAAATTACTGATTTTAAAGAGGGCACGTACTACATGGAGCACTGGGTGTTATAGGCAAACAATGAATCATGGAACACTACATCAAAAACTAATGATGTAATGTATGGTGATTAACATAACATAATAATAAAAAAAAGAAAATAAAAAGAAATTACTGATTTTTTTCTGGGAGACAATCAAAGCACAACTCACCGATCCCCTAAGCTCTTAACTCTCTTGAAGATTTCATCACCAATCTATAAAGAACTTATCAAACTCAACATCCAAAGAACAAATGATCCAATCAAGAAATGGGCAGAAGACATGAACAGACATTTTTCCAAAGAAGACATCCAAATGGCCAACAGACACGTGAAAAAGAGCTCAATATCGCTTGGCATCAGGGAGATCCAAATCAAAACCTCAATGAGATACCACCTCACACCAGTCAGCGTGTCTAAAATTAACAAGTCAGGAAATGACAGATGTTGGCGGGGATGAGGAGAAAGGGGAACCCTCCTACACTGTTGGTGGGAACGCAAGCTGGTGCAGCCACTCTGGAAAACAGTATGGAGGTTCCTCAAAAAGTTGAAAATAGAGCTACCCTATGATCCAGCAATTGCACTACTGGGTATTTACCCCAAAGATACAAATGTAGGGATCTGAAAGGGTACGTGCACCCCGATGTTTATAGCAGCAATGTCCACAATAGCCAAACTGTGGAAAGAGCCAAGATGTCCATCGACAGATGAATGGATAAAGAAGATGTGGTATATATATATACAATGGAATATTATGCAGCCATCAAAAGGAATGAGATCTTGCCATTTGCAACGACGTGGATGGGACTGGAGGGTATCATGCTGAGC
>NC_138374.1:26806968-26834952 GCF_054177405.1 Leptonychotes weddellii | reverse complement strand
TGATGGCTGCATAATATTCCATTGTATATATACACCACATCTCCTTTATCCATTCATCTGTCGATGGACATCTTGGCTCTTTCCATAGTGGCTATTGTGGACATTGCTGCTATAAACATTCGGGTGCACGTACCCCTTCGGATCACTACATTTGTGTCTTTGGGGTAAATACCCAGTAGTGCTATTGCTGGATCATAGGGTAGCTCTATTTTCAACTTTTTGAGGAACCTCCATACTGTTTTCCAGAGTGGCTGCACCAGTTTGCATTCCCACCAACAGTGTAGGAGGGTTCCCCTTTCTCCACATCCTTGCCAACATCTGTTTCCTGACTTGTTAATTTTAGCCATTCTGACTGGTGTGAAGTGGTATCTCATTGAGGTTTTGTCTAGCTCTTTTAAATGAGGACTTGATTCCAGAAAATGGTTGGATTTGTAAAATACTGTGTACATAAATAAGATTCTGCAGAGACACAGACACTGCATAAATAGAAGTTCATCTGAACTCTCTTCTGACTTGCAGGGGGATTTGTAAGTAAACGATTTATAAGTTGTTACTGGGGAGGTAGCATTGAGGAGTGGTTAGGGGCATGGACTTTGCCCTCAGACTCTCTGTGTCTGAATCCTGATTCTGTGGTTTACTCACTGTGTGACCTCTCTGTGCTTTACTTTCCTTAGTTGTAAAATCAGAATAGTAACAATATCCATCTCAGAGCATGTTATGATATTTAAATGACTGAATATTTGTAAAGCATTTGGAAAGGTATCTGGCTTATTGGTTAAGTTCTTAAAGTCAACCGAATGTTATCCTAGACCACTCTCCTTGTCTAAAGCACATGAGTTGGGTTTGGATCAATCTAACATTAGAGTTGGTTGCTTGTCTTTTGGACATATTTGTGGAAGTAGGTAATAGCCCAGATGTATGCTAACTAGCAGGGAAAGGTCTGCTTAAAATTTAAAAGGCACATGGATAATTCACATTAACATAATTAGCATTCAGAATAGTTAATTTATCCACTCTCAGCACAGGAGTAATTCCTGTCCTTTTCTAGAGAAGCCACATGAACAAAAACACAGTGAGGTAGGACTTTATGTACAACCTAAACCAGCTTTATGAGATGTTCTGCAGGGGAGAGATTCCTAGAAAGTATTAATACTAAAGGCTCTGGAAGTAGTTGGTACAAATCAACAAGGATTTTCTGAGCATTTGCTGTTGGGGACTTGGTGAGAGGTTTGATGAATTGTGTGTCTACCGTGAGCAGAGAAGACCATCATGGTGACATGTGGGGGAGGAACTGAGGCTGGGGGCTGGTTAGGACTGGGGAAGAAATCAACATGGGCAGAAGAGGAGAGAAAAAAAATCAGGAAAAGCAGATGGAACCAGCTGCAAAATTCCCTTAGAAAGTGAAACTCCAAGAAAGTGAGGGCTATAGTTCAACACTGTGGTTTTCTGAGTAAATATGATTCTCCCTGTGCTGGAAGAGAGAAAATTGCAGGACTGGAAAGAACAAGGGTACAGTTCCTGGTGAGAAATGATGTGCCAATGAAGGTCATTTTAAGGAACACACTGCCTGGGGACGGGGAAGAAGTACAAGTGTTGAGATTACTAGAATGAGGGTAGAGAGGGGCTGGGTGGCCGGTTCCCTTTCAAGGGTTCTGTTGTCCCATAAGACTTCAGCCCTTGGGCTCAAGTGGACATGGGAGGTGTGAGGCACCCACAGAACAGCTCAGCAAGTGGCCAGGGGCTGCTCAGACTCCTTGGGCCCACTGGGGGCAGACTGATGTGAAGGGAAGCCTCCAACTCCCTTCCCTCACATCTCCATGTGGCTATGTTGAGAGAGCAGGGATGAGAGAGAAGAAAGAATGAGGAAAAACAACACTGATTTTATTTTTTTTAAGTTTTATTTTCCCTGCCACTTTGATTTTTTTTAGGAAAGGAAAAAGAGAAAAATAGGAAAATAACCATTTATGTACACATTTTCAAACCTGGGCTTCCTTGTCCTGTTTCTCCAAAACTGCAACCTAAGTCTTTAACAAAGACTCCTGAGAGCCTGGTTTCAGCCGCTGGCTGTGCAAGAGATGGTAGCCCTATAGCAGCAGACATGTTGTTTATGGTTATCCAAACCCAACACCTTCCTTAATGAGAAAGGAAGCAATAAAACAGGAATAGTGGACAGGCCAGCTGGTCTAATCAGCCCTGGCAGGAGGCCCAACCTCCTAAAGAACCTGGAGTCCATTAATTCCAGCATCTCATCTACTTGGAAATCAACCTTCCCCCGGACATTGGGAAGAGCAGTAGCTCTCTGAGTAACCAGAACTGGTCCCCTAATCACTGGTGAGAAGGCAAATAGCTTCAGGAAGCTTCTTAAACCTCACCCATGCATAGCACTCTTCTTGGGGGTGCCCCTGCCTCTTTGTTTCTTATTGTATTTACTAGAGGTCCAGGTGAGAGTTCAGTAATGTTTTGTCTTTCTGTCCATTCCTCTTGTGTATTTTTGACTCTAACATACCTACTATGTTAGAAGAGGAGGGGATCATTCCATTTTGCTCCCTCCTTCCTCTCTGCCCCTTCCTGAGTCCTGGATCTTATCATTTCTTCCTTGATCTTCCACCTCTAATCTCTTCATCCACAAATTCATCCCCCATGCTGCCATTTGTTAACTTGCCAGGTCCCTTCCCAGCTTCGGAACCTTCACTGGCTCCCCATTACTCGCAGAAGCACTCAATCATGTGCTCACAGAAGTCTGTGTTGTTAGTTGGGCTATGTGCTATGATAATATTGAAAGCAGCGATCTAAGGAATGATTTACTTAAAAATAAAAAGAATAGGGGCGCCTGGGTGGCTCAGTCAGTTAAGCGTCTGCCTTCGGCTCAGGTCATGATCCCAGGGGTCCTGGGATGGAGTCCCACGTCGGGCTCTCTGCTCAGTGGGGAGCCTGCTTCTCCCTCTGCCTTTCTCTCTCTGTCTCTCGCGAATGAATAAAGAAAATCTTTAAAAAAATAAAATAAAAATAAAAAGAATGGATTCTAAGATGTCACAATAACATTCTTTTCATTCACCAAAATTATGAAATGTTTCCCTGAGGAAAAAAGCTAAGGAGCTAGTAAGTACACACAACCCCTAGTCTGTTTTATGGATTTGTCCACGGGAGTATGTTAGACGTGGCAGGATGAAGATGAGAACCACCAGCCCTCAGGGTACATGCTAGTGGCTTCATTTAACTTGGTATCTCAGACCCTTCATAATGACCCCTTAGCAGCCTCTTCCCCCCTCCCAAGACCTATGGGTCACCACACATAATGGAGCTACCATTTTCTAACCACATGACCTTCTTTTAGGTTTTTACTGATTGCCTCCTCCCCTACCCACACCTCATCCATGTTATCTGATTTTTTTTTTTTTCCTGGCTTATTTCAAATGTTACCTCCTCTGTGAAACTCCTCAAACCTTTAGAAAATTAATTCATCTCTCTGGGCTCCAAAGTTCTTCAAACTGATCTCTGACCTTGACCTTATTAAATTAATTTTAACTTATTAAACTGTAATTTTCTTTGCCTATCTGTCTTCCCTGCTATACTATAAATAGCTTTAGAAAGCCACACTTTTTTTCCTTTATACATGCCTTATAGAAATATCTAAGTACCTGGCATGTTGCTTGATAGTTACTTTGCTTATTAAATACTTGTTAAATAATACAATAATGAAATAACTTATTGGTTAATAAGTGAGGGACATAATATTTTACTGATGAAAAGGCCGAGTTTCAGTGAAGATAACTAAAACCTCAAAACCATAAGAGCAAACATCAAATCGTCACAGTTCTAGTGCAGGGTTCTATTTACTTTCTAATTGGATTTTCTTGTTTGAAGTGACCTAGAAGCTTCTGAATGACTAACCTGCCTCCATATTTAGTATGTCCTTCTTAGGTTAGACAAACTGGGCTATTCTGAGCTCAGCCATTCCAATATCTCATCACATTTTTCCTGATTTATTTCTTCTGTCTGATGTACTTCCTGTCAGTTTCATTAATTTTTTTCTCTATAATTTCTTTTTATCATCTCCCTGTTCCGGAGTGCCATATTTACCCATTTTCTTTTGGTATCAGATCAATTTTTAATTTGTGGCTTCTGTTTCTGTGACATCTTTAGGATTTAAAATTGCATTCTGTTCTTGTGATCTCCAACCACAGAAAAGCAACTGTATGTAATTGCAACAAAACGTAAAATTAAAATAAGAGCATACACAAAAATGATAAAGTCCCAGGGAAGGCAAGGAAAGTATTAGCATATTCTAGTAAATAAGGAAGATTTCACAGAGTCCCAAAGCAAAGACTATGTTCAAGGATAAGCGCTAGCAGAGGGAGAGACCGGACAGCAGCTGCTTGCACAAGAATGACTCTTCCTCCCTTCCCAGTTCTTTTTCTTGAGGAAACAACCCCGAAGCTTACTGGACAGTCTCCCCACTGACAAGTCATAGGCTTTACCAGCCTCAGAAGTAATTTCCTCTCACTCAGAACAAACCCTATAATTCTCCCACTTCCATGTGGAAAATTGGAAGGTCACCCCAAGTTGTCTCTTCCTCCTGAAGAAGCTTTTTGCCCCAAACCACTATTTGTTCCCAAGGCCATTCCTCCAAGTGTCCATGGGCAGCACATACCCTCACATTGTCACTGCCTTGCACATAGCTGGACCTCACTGCATTGACCAAAAGCCTGTGCATATGAGACATAAGAATGAAGTCCAGTGAATGAGTACAAATCACTCCCTGAAAAGCCCTGTCCTCTTCCACTATCTAATACTGGGGTAATATTAGACGTTACCTAACATACAGCTTTCATTTAATTTTTACTTCTAGGACACCCACTCCAGATTATATGAACTGATCAGGGGGTCAAATTGATGTTCTTTCACCAAGGACACTCAGTATTCTTTAAAAGCCTTCCTAATCCTGGGTCGTTAGGAATATAAATATAGGCTATAAAATAAATGGCTAACAAGTATGGCAGATGCAGAAGAGTGTACTGGGTAAGAGCGTGAGCTCTGGAGTTCGGTGGGCCTGGCCTTGAATTCTGATTTTACTACTCGTGGCCTTGAGCAAATGACTGGTTTCTTCAATGAGTTAGTAATATATGATGTACTCAATAAATGGCATTATAACCTAAAAGGTAATATAGTTACTATATTTCTGTAAGTTAATGACGCATTTTCCACAGTTTAATGGCTTTGAAATCAGAATGTCTTTCATAATCAATAGCAAACGAAACTTGCCAGCTGTTTACCCCATCTCGTACCTGCCTCCCTCCAGCTCTTATTAAATTTATGGTACATTTTATAAGTATTTGTGTTTAAGAATCAAGAGGATACAGTTCATAAGATGACAACAACTAAAACTTTGGAGTTCTTTTGTGGTAAACATACCTTTTTAGCTAGATTCCCCTATTTATTATTTGTGTCTTCTATATGAAAGAGCAGAGCTGAAGATCCCTTGGGTCATACTATTCCATTTGCAGATACAGAGCCAAGTGGTGTCATAGAAGCTAATTTACTGGGAAGCTCGTGAAGCTCAAACTTCCAGCTTCCTACTCTCACAGGCCTCTGCTGGTGTCCTCGGAAGGGCCCTAGAACCGTGTTCATGTGGTCAGATATATTTCTAAAACATGCACATTTGTTTTGTTTTCTTTTTCTTAAAGAAAAATTGTATGAGCTTCTGTCTCCATAAAAATTAGAATGCTTGGGGATGTCGTCCAAGGTGTTTGTATTTAGACTACTCTGCCTCTCCTGAGTACATCCTTGGCCTGTGTTTCTTCTCCCCTCCATCAAAAGCTGCTCTAGGGAAAGGACCTTCTGTTTGATATTAGTGTAACTTTGAACCAGTGTGGTTTACCTCTTCTGGGATTCTTTATATTTTGCATCCTCCTCCTAATGCAGAATGAAAAGTTATTTTTTTTTTCAAATGAAATATCTGGCATTAGCAAAGAGACTGAAATGTTATTTTGAACTACAAAGAGACCCTTCTTCCTTCACCCCTAAACATATACCCAGAAGACACTTTCCTACTGTGCCTACATGTAGGCATAGCCCATTTATGGCTACCTAAATCAATTTCTATATATTCAACACTGCTACACAGTTAGCAGCAGATTAGATTCTCCTGCAGGAGAACAGCTGAGATAGCAGATCCAAATGTGAATGCGACAAAGACACTACTTCACTTCTCTTACACTTCTACTATTTTACTCTGCTCATTTACCTCCCCCTCTCTGCCTGTTTCCCATCAGCTAACATTTATTAAGCACCTGCCAAATGATAGGCATTATGGTAAATAGGCACTGGCACACTGAAATGAGCCCTTAACATTGCTCAATGGATGGAAGAATCAAACACTGGTTTTTGTGGTGGTACTGCTGTTCTTATCCTAGTAATGTCATTTTCATTTTCTAGTTTCTTCATTAAGAGAAGGTTAATATTATCATTGTCCTCATTTTCCCTTTAGTTGTGCTTTTAGTTATTCTATGATCCATAAGAATCACTGCTATTTTTATCCCTCTCCCCTTTCATGTCCTAAGAGGCTCAAATAAGTGGGTAAACCAGAAGGTTGGCTGAAAACAAAAGCTTTTTTTTTGATCTATTAATTACTTCAAAAGGATTAAATATTCTTCTGCCTTACCTATTTCCTTGATCTTGTAACTAACATATACTGGGAAAAGTAAAGAGACCTCAAAAGAGTTCATCTTTATTTTATTTTATTTTTAAGATTTTATTTATTTGACAGAGAGAGATACAGCGAGAGAGGGAACACAAGCAGTGGGAGTGGGAGAGGGAGAAGCAGGCTTCCCGCGGAGCAGGGAGCCCGATGCGGGACTCGATCCCGGGACTCCAGGATCATGACCTGAGCCGAAGGCAGACGCTTAACGACTGGGCCACCCAGGCGCCCCAGAGTTCATCTTTATTAAATATTGTAGTCAATCATAAGCAATGATGATATTAACAAAAGAACAATCATGGTCATAATATGAACCATACAAACCATTCTCTCTACTATATATATTTAACACTACTAGTTCTCTGTTCACATGCTCAGACCTGAATAAATTAGAAGGTGTTTGTCCTTTAGGTGTTAACCTAAATGTCACTTCCTCTGGAAGGATTTCCCGGCTTCCCCTTCTTTTACACACTGACGTAGATATTTCCGACCACGGGCTCGCATGGAGTGGATGTGAGCACTCACAGAGCACCCTGGACATCCCTGTTCCAAGAGTCATCACATCTTATTATCATTGCTTGCTTCATTAACTGTTTTTCCACTAGAGCACAAGGTCTATAAGGATAACCACCATGCAAATCTTGTTCACCATTTTATCCTCAGGGGTCTGGAAAAAACTAAGAATGTTATAAACAGTTGACAAGTGAAGGAAAGAAAGGAAGAAAGAAAGAAGGAAGGAGTTTTTCAAATATTAGGGAAGCCAATTGTTCGGTTTATTTAGTATTCAAAATGTAATCATATGGACAGTACTTTTGGAACTACTTCCCTTATGACTGGGATTTCACCAACCCCTTCCTGTGCTTATTAAATTGCTGAAAATAATATCAAAAAGTGTTATTTCCTCCTCTGATTCCTCTAGGAGACGCAGACACAAATCATAGAGTTCAAGTGACTTAAGCCAAAGTGGTTCTTCTTGGTTCTTATGTCATTGTTTTGGAGTCAGCCCAGGTATCCACACTATACCATCTGTACCGTATCCTAAACATCTCTTACTTTCCCATCTGACTCTTGCTTACATTGTTAGATTCTCAACTCTTTCCCCTGACTCGTCTCCCAAAGTACAGATGATTATCCTTATTCTAATGGAAGGGAGAGAATGTGTAGATCATCCAAAGGAATGGCTTGTCCAAACATTGTCTTTTTTTGGCTTTCAAATACATAATTTAGAATTTCATATACCAGAATTTGCCCACTGCTCAGAAATTTCAGAATTCTTCTGTAAGTGGCAGTCCAAATTTGAAAACCACAGCTGTTTTTAGCAATTGAGTCACTGCCTTTCAGATGCCAAAAATATCACCTACCATATTCCCCAGGGTTCAAAGAAAGAGGAAAGAGAAAAAAAGCAAAGAACACGTTGAGGATAAAGGTAGCAGGAAGCTTCTCCAGTCATACAAATTATTATTAAAAATAACTATAATAGTGCTCACTTCGGCAGCACATACACTAAAATTGGAATGATACAAAGAAGATTAGCATGGCTCCTGCAAAAGGATGACACACAAATTTGTGAAGTGTTCCATATTTTTACTGGAATAAAAATAGAAAGAAAAGAAAAGAAAGAAATAAAAAAAAAACTAGAATAACTGAAATAACAATAATATTAGCAATAAGAACTAGCATTCAATAGCAATTAAAAAAGTAGGGCCTCATGTGACTTTCCTAATCTCCCTAAAAGGGAGAGATGATAGTATTCTTAGCACCCTCATTTTAAAGATGAAGAAACAAATTAGAGAGGTTAAGTGAATAACCCAAGATTACACAGCTAAGCCTGAGCTCCAACCCAAGCCATCCGACTTCAAATTCTGTTTTCATTCTATCTCTTATTCAAACACAGTCTCACCACTGATTTATCTAACCACTCCTTCATGGATTGATTTTGGTAAGAAATCTGCCTTTTTCCATCACTGTAGGCCTAAGGGGAATTATTAGAATTTCTGTGAGCTTCTCAAAATAGAGTAGAAACAAAGATTCTACTTTTAGCTTTTGGATGGGTGTTCTAGGTATATACATATTAAAATCGTACTTGGCCCATCTCTAAACTGGTTTTGGAAGCTCCAGGAAAGAAGCTTGGCCAGTCTGTCCCAGTGTGCACCTTGGACTCTGATTTCCAGACCCCCCCACCCACCCACACAGGACCTCAGGAACAGCCAAAGCAACTTTTTAACTGGCAAAACATGGTGACCCTTCTCTGGTCTCCTAGTCCCCATCTCCCCAGAGCAGACCAGTACCTAGCACATCCTGGGCTGTGGTGAGCGAGATTCTCATCCTAGAAGCCTTAGCAACTATGTCCAGGCTGTGCAGCCAATGGAAAGCCTACCCCATAAATCAAATCTTAGGGAATCTGTGATCCAGCAACACCTCCAGCAGATACCCATTTAAGGCAAAATCTGGCAAGAGCTTTGTAAAAGAGAGTTGGGAAAAGAAAACTAGACAGGGAAATGAAGGGCTACTAAATGATACAGGGAGGATGAAACTGTGGCAGACAGTATTTTCCAAAGATGACTGCAAAAATCATTCTGGTTCTAAAGCTCTTCCAGAATCTTGCAACTCTCCCATCAAAAGGAATTTATTTCGTCTCTTCTTGAATCTCCACTGGTCTTGCTGACTGTCTCAATGAATAGACTATGGTTGAAGTGAAGCCCTAAGACTTTGAGGGTAGGTTAGAAAAGCTGGTACGGCTTCCACCTGACTCTCGCTCTTGGGCATCTGACTTTCGAACCTTGATAGGAAACCCAGGCTACATAGAAGGTTCATATGTAGCTATTCCAGTTAACAGCCCAACAAAGGTGCTAGCTGACAGCTGGCATCAACTGCCAGACCTGTGAGTGAACAAGTCTTGTGACTTTGTGGACAAATGAGAAGATGAGCTTAGCCACTTATTTCAGTCTCTGAACATTCTACGGTGGTTTAGAAGTATCCAGAGGTGGAAGGAGACGGGTAGTGCAGAGAAAGGGAAGAACCTAACTCCCAACACCTTTGTCTTAGTTCTGACCTAGAGTTACGTGTTCTGCTTAAATAATTACATGAGCACAGTTAGAACCTGCAGTCTCAGTGCCATGATACCACTGAATCATTTTACTTCCAATGACAGCCCTTTGATCAGGTCATTAGATTTGATATCAGAAAAGCCAAAAACATAGGGATTGTCTATCTTGTACACTGTTGTAATACAAACATTTAGCATAGTGCCTGGAACCTAGTATACACTCAATAAACATCTGTTGGATGGAAGAATAAACAAATGAAAGAAATTTCCCCCCTCCTTTTAGAGAATGATACCTAATATCAGATTAGCATAAAGTGCTTAGAAATTTGCAGTGTTCAATAGGTTGATATTCAACTGCCTTAAGTAACATTTTTTAACCTGCTTAAAGCAACTGTTAAATTTTAAAACTGTGAGTTCCTTGAGGGCAGAGACCATGTCTTATTCCATTTTGTATCCCCAGCACCTGGTACTTTGCTTAGTACTTGCTAAGTGCTCAATAAATATTAAATATTTAAATACTAAAAACTAAATGAATGTCAAACAGAGACTGGCAGAGATATTTCAAATTATTTAGTTCGCCCAGGCTTTGCCTGGTAGGAGGCAGTGACAGATAAGGACACTGGCCAATGCACCTGATCTCCAGAGGGATCAGACTGGGATGCAGGAGTCCAGAAGTCCTGAGGCTTCCCAGCTGCTAAAACCTTTCGAGAACATGGTGACTCAAAAAGCTTTTGTAATCTGAGCAGGACATCGGTTTGAATACCAAAAAGGGTACCACTTTACCAGTCAAGAGTGGTTTTTTATTATTATACTCCAAATATGATTTTCTTTCACAGCTAATTTTATACATGATCCATTTATTCATTTGTCCATTCATTTATTCATTCATCCCATATTAATGGGGGTCTACCCATTGCTATTTTTCTGCAAAGATTTGTTTAATCTGCTCAAGAGATAGGTGAGTGTTCAAAAGGACCCCATTTCCTGGAAAATTGACCTGGCTAGGCAACAAAAGATGTGATCTCATTTTGTAGAGGCAGATGGAAATTACAGATATAAGATCTTCACCTTAATTCAGAATGAACTAATCCAGTGTATTTCAAAATGACTACTGAAAATAGAGATGTCTTGGGGCGCCTGGGTGGCTCAGTCGTTAAGCGTCTGCCTTCGGCTCAGGTGATGATCCCAGGGTCCTGGGATCAAGCCCCGCATCAGGCTCTCTGCTCAGCAAGAAGACTGCTTCTCCCTCTCCTACTCCCTCCTGTGTTCCCTCTCTCTCTGTCTCTCTGTCAAATAAATAAATAAATAAATCTTTAAAAAAAAAAAAAGGAAGAAAGAAAATAGAGATGTCTGGTATCTACCACTCCAGACACACTAAATCAGAACATCAGGAGTGAGATTGCAAACTTTATGAGCAATCTCTGGTGATTTTGATTGCACTCAAGTTTGAGAACTGTTGACCAAAGGTATCTTGCTAATGGGACCTACGTGCAACTGCTTAATATAATATAGTTTCCCCCACATCTCTACAAAAGTAAGATGTTACTTGACTGATTCTAAGACACCTAGGAATAGTGTTAATATGGCTCAGATATTTAACACTAAAGAATAGTATAAACATGGCCGATGCCCCAGACCAGAATTTCCCTGAATAAATATAATCATTCTCTCCATAAACTAGCCCTAAATAAACCCTTGCAAAAAGAAAATAACAAAGTAAATCTATCCTTCCCTTAAGAAACTCACAATTCAGAAGCAAACTCTTACAAAATAGTCATTATTAAAATAGAAAAGCTTTTAAACCCAGAAATGGCACATTAAAACCATTCTCAATTTGAAAAACAATAAACAACAATCAGCTGTGAAAAAGAGCTCTAAACTATACTATTTTTCTACCCTGGTTCCCACAGTGCTGACGTCCAGCTGGGACCCTGAGACCTTTTCCTGGCCTTACCCCCAAACTCACTCCTTCCCAGGAGACTTTTACTCACTTTCTGAATTTTCCTAATCTGGTCAGAGAGTGTGTCTAACAGGCGAGTTTTCAGGAAGTCCATCACCTTGACCACCCGGCCATCAATGTAGCAACTGTAATAAAAATAAAATAAGAATCAGGTAAAATCTTGAGCAGGAGACTACAAATACACTTCTCTAGCCAGAGGTCTCTGTTGCTTGAGGAAATAGTCCAAAGTTCACCTGGGCTTTTACATCCTAAAAAGTTTTGACCCTGGATACTTTTCAAACAAGTAATATGCTTTTTAACTTCTTCATTTCTACCTCCATTTGTGGCCTATATTGTGATTTTTTTTCAACCTTTGTCACATGAAACTGCATTGCTTGCTCTATAGGAGCTGACAGGAATCTGTAATACAAATTAAGTAATGGGAAAAAGCTTACTTTTCTTTTCCCCCTAGGAAGAGTAATTTAACACCCATCCCATACCACCCCTGCCCCCACCTTAAAAGTAATAAAGGTATGTGAGAGGTTTAGAAAGAATATTCAAACATTTTTATACGTTTCCACACCTTTCAATAAGAAAACAAATCCCAACCACAAAAATCTGATTTAGTGTAGTGAGTGGGTCTCAAAGTTTCATCTCCAACTCACCTTGTAGTCAACCTTCTCCGACCACCTCCAGAATAAATGAATGGATGAATGAATGAACAAACAAATAAATAAATCAGATAGATTAAGTCTAGGAGCACTCTCCTAAAATAATAACAAATTTAGCATTCACTGGGTGTGGTGGTGTGGGTTTTGTTAGGTGGCTTAAGTGTAACATCAAGTTGTGCTGATACAATGTTGTGAACATTTGACCAAAACAGGTCCATCCAGCTTTGTGGGGCCCCTCTTTGTGAATCCTTACTCTGAAGACTAAGCTGAGACTAGTCCAGGTTTAGGTGACTTTTATTATCTCAAACCTCCCACCCCCATCTTTACAAAATTCTGAATGGAATCAACTGAATTAAAATAAATGCTTATGACTCCTGGATGCCTTTTCCAACCCACTCAGGTCTCCCCAGCTGATGGCTAATGATAGATTATTTCATTTTTAATAAGACAACAACCTATCAGTATGTATTATAGAACTGTGTGAAAATTCTTCTTAATATTAAATCCCCATACTAGTACATGATGTAGTAGAATGGTTAAAAAATTTTTTTTAAGATTTTATTTATTTATTTATTTAGTTGAGAGAGAGAGAGAAAACACCAGCATGAGGGGCAGAGGGAGAGGGAGAGAATCTCAAGCAGACTCTGCACTGAGTGTGGAGCCCGACATGGGGCTTGATCTTACAACCCTAAGATCATGACCTGAGCTGAAATCAAGAGTCAGACGTCCAACTGACTGAGCTACCCAGGAGCCCCTAAAAAAGTTTTTTTTAATTGTTGTAGCTGAAGCGAGTGTGGGACATGAGTTCCACCCAATCAGCCTCCCCTTGGCCTCCTTCACCACCTCAGACATTTCCAAAGAATCCAATGTTTAAGTCATTGATATGTTGGAAACAACATAGGTTTTGGACCTAGAGATATCTGAGTTCAAATTCCAGATCAGTTATTCACTACCTATATACTGATATATACCTATATCAGTTATTTACTACCAAGATATTTGTCTGTGGGCCTCAGTTGTCTTATTCTTTTTTCTTTTTTTTCTTTTGAGAGAGAGAGAGAGAGAGAAAGTACAGGTGAGCAGGGTGAGGAGGGGCAGAGAGAGAATCTCAAGCAGACTCTACGGCCAGTGCAGAGCCAACTTGGGGTATGATCTCACAACCCTGAGATTATGACCTGAGCTGAAATCAAGAGTCAGCCACTTAACCAACTGAGCCATGGCAGTCCTTTTCTTATTCTTTTTTTGTTGTTGTTTAAGATTTATTTATTTATTTATTTATTTATTTGAGAGAAAGAGACAGAGAGGTGGAGGGAGGGGCAAAAGGAGAGAGAGAGAGAGAATCTCCAGCAGACTTTGTGCTGAGCAGAGAGCCTGATGCAGGGCTCTATCTCACAACCTTGAGTTCATGACCTGAGCAGAAATCAAGAGTTGGACACTCAACCAACTGAGCCACCTAGGCGCCCCAGTTTTCTTATTCTTAAAAGAGGTGATATATCTACTTCTCAGGATTAACTGACAATTAAGCAGATAAACCTAAAGTGTTAGGCACATAGTAGGCATTCAACAACTCTGTTCTCTTCTAATTTCATTTTCAGCTCACAAAGACAGGGTCATAAACAATAGGGTACTGATTGATTAAATTATGTGTGAGTATAGAATCCTAAAAGTGGAATTAGTATATCAAAGGGTACATGATTTTGAAAATTTTGGTGGTTACTTATATTAGGGAATAAAACAAAATGATGACATGACCTTTTACTTCATTACTGATACAGATGCTAGACTCAGATCCAATAAATATTTATTATGTGCAACACACAGTGCTGAGCATGTCCATTACTTACTACCCCAACCTCTTCCTATTAGTGCCTCACTATTAGCATTTCTGATTTTTTAAAAAAAATTTTGATTAGATAGCTTGCTACATGGAATCTAGGTATATCAAAACATAGTAATGTTAAAATTAATAATTCATGCAATGCTAATCTAATACACACTGAAGGACATGAATACTTGTTACTATGTTACATGATTACTAGGCACATGACACAAATGCACAGTAATTAGTGTTCTTTTATGTTTTAATCAAATATATTATAGTTCCCTTTTTTCTTTTTGTTAGCTCCCAGTAGCTATTTTAAACATCAGAATTTATGAATTTTGCTGGCAACACATGTAGTTTAATACTTACTGAGATAAAAATGCCTGATGTACTTTTTCAATGTAGGATTCCCTGTGAATAACCCCCTAACTCACACACTCCTTAGTTGAGGGGCCTTTTATTACTCCACTCCTTCCTTTTGTCTCTTTTCTCAAGTACTCAGACCTTGGAGTTAGAAAACCCTGGTTCAGTTTCAGCTTTGTCACCTACCACCTATAAGATATTAGGTTTCCCCTTCTTTGAAGTTGGCTAAAAAAACCCCCTCAAACCCACAGTATTCAAGGTACACTGTACTAGTCAAATTAGGAAAAATTCTGGGCATAAATCCTGGCATGTCAGAGGTATTTAATAAGCAAATTTACCCTCCAGGTTACTTAAAGGGCCCATGGTGACAGCAACTTAGACTGAAAAGCCATGGGATGAGGTGAGTAGGGGAACATCTGTCTGAAGGAGACCATGTTCATTCACTGTAGATTTGAAATGAGGGAAGACAGCAAGAATAGACTCTGGATTTCCAGTAAGTGGGAGGCAGAGGGAGAGATGGGGAGAGCTGTGTTTCTATTGCAAAAATTTGAATTTGAAAAGACCTTAATGGCCATGTGGTCTAAAGCATGTAAGCTTGCTACAAAATGACTGAGAAGTGATTATCTAGGATGGAGAACCCATTCACATATAGTACTTGTACTGTTCCACTGTACTACAGCTTGAATCCATGGAAGGCTCTTCTAACGAGTCTAAAATTTGCTCCCTCTTATTGTTCACTCAATGGCTGTTTTCTTGGACCAAGAAATAGTCCAATTCCTCTTTCATGTGACACGTGGGGGAGGAATTCCAATAAAAACTTTGGCTTACGCTTTTTAGAGCCCATTTTTGGCGCCATTTTTAACCTAACAGGCTGGATTCAATCATTCTCAGTTGGTCTCAGGCTATTTCTGTATACTATGAATTAGATTGGAGCAGGGGAGAGCTCCGGGCAGGAAACCAGTGTGACAAGGTTATCTTATCTTAATAGCAGGCAAGAAGGGTTCTGGGTCATGAAAAGAAGTAAAAGTGAGAGCCTGTGAAGGAAGAAGTAATAAAATAAGGCTTCTATAGAGTGTAAGAGAAAGAGGAAGGGAATCTCTGATGACCAGGAGCTTGTGAGAGAGGATATCTTGGAGAACACTGATGCCCAGAACATGTAGGCTAGTCAGACTAGGCTTTAGATTTGTTAAAGGAAATGAATGATTCTATTTGAGATATCAAGGACACAGAGAACATCAAGGAGGAAATATACAACAGGTAGTTGGAGATATGAGAAGGAGGTACAGATAAAATTTGAGACAGGAAAAGAGCTGGGTCTTCAGCTTATAAGTAATGAATGAAGCCATGGCTTTAGATGACCTCTCCGAGAAGATAAGAACTTAACAGAGATGTCAGAGACCTTCTAAAATGCTTGTCAAATATGGCCCTGGACATTGCCTCTACATTTGACCCAGCTAAGAGTCCTTTTTTTCCTCACTCTTTTTAATGACCTCAGTCTGAGTCAAATTTACATTTGGATGTCAAAGGAATCCTCATATTGTACTAGAAGTTTCAGCAACTTCATCTGCAACCTTGAATCCACATATATATTATACTATGGAAATATGAACTTTGGTTCTCCAGTTTTAAGAGAGGGGTCAATTTAACCATAGATGTGAGTCTGATAATACCTAAGCCTTTTTCTTGGGTACCCTTGGATACTTAACTTGCTACACTTCCCTTCATAAATGTGACACTTTGAAGAAAACATTCAGCGTTGATAATCTGTTGTTATTTGAAAAATTCCTGCCTGTTACAGAGCTTTGGTTCTCTGACAGTGACTGCCTGTGGTAAGGGGCCCACTATATCATTTAGATTTGGACACGAAGGAGGTGGAATAGCCTGCCATAACCATTTGGAAAAAATAAATCATTAAAAATGATGAAGATGGTGATTTCTAACCAAGACTGGGTAAAAGGAAACAGGACTGGATTCCAGCTGACTGTCCAGTGACCTCAGGGCAACTCTCTTTTGTCTTTCTCATTGGGAAGATAAAGATGATTCTTAGACATTAAGCAATCTCTCTAAAGAGTTAATTACTCTAGTAATGGCTACAAAGCGTCAGAAGACCAAATAAATGAGAGAAGAAGGTAAGGATTGAGAGGAAAAAAAAGAAAGAGAGAGAGAAGGCAAATTCATCAATTAGAGGTGCTTTGACATCTTCCACTTAAACCTTGGCAGAATAGTTGGTTCTCCAAACACTTAGACTGATAATTTTAGGTAAATCATAATCCTCCTCCAAGCTCTCTTGAAATTTCAGCATCTCTTAGGATCAAACCACAAGTGGCTGAGTTGTTCAACTAAAAGCTGAAGCCAAGAGAGCCTGTGTAGAAATAACATTTCTGGGAACTATTACAAATGCAATGAGGTTGAAACCTTTGTGTGTGGACAAATAGCCTGTCTGGCTCAATACCAGCAACCATTATTCCTTCCTCTGCTGGCCTCCAGATTGGCAGGTCATATCAAGCACACATCTGGGGAGGTGGCAGACATGACAGAGTATACAAAGTAACTAAAACCTCTTACCAATTCGTTCACCAACTCTCTTGCCCTTAATATTTATTTTTAGTTTAATACCTTTCATCTTATTTAAATGTTTATTTCTAGTTTAATACCTTTCATCTTATTTTAAATTGTGCACTTTGCTTATTATGAAAGAAGTAAGTGTTCATTATAGACAAATTAGAAAACACACATAAACAAAATTAAAATATGAAAAACGAAAAATCACCAATAAACTCAACACCTAGAGAAACCCACTGTTAACATTTTGCTGTATATCTTTTCAGAGATTTTCATAGTAAGTGCACATAAAATTTCCCATAATTAGTTATTTTTAAAAACTTACTCCAAATCCTATTCTACTAGTGTATAAACTTAAAACTGTACCAGCTAAGACTCCCAAGCTCATCCCACAAGGATACTGACAAGAGACATTAGAGACTCCAGGTCAAATAATCTTACTCTTATTTTAATTCCATTTTGGCCATTTGGGATCCTCTGCCAGGCGCAGGTCTCATCTCCTTTCTGTCTCTGCCTGCCAGGTTTTAACCCTGATCCTCCTACTCTCCCTTCTCCAGGTCCCTAGATTCAGTCTTCAGGATTGTACTACAATTAGCTACTTAGGCCCATTAGCCTCTTAAAGCATTTAATGAGGAGAATTTGTTGGCTCCAGGGACAGCTGGTTTTGTTTACCTGGCTCTTTACTTTAAAAGGAAAAACCTTTGCCCCTTATTATCTGACCCCTTCTTTTATTTCAGGTAATTGTATTAGTGCTGACTTCCCAATGCTCAGGAATTTCCGGACCTATTTTGCTGCCTGCTGCTTTCGGGGAGGAGGGGCAGTCTGCTCAGAATTCTAACACCCAGCCTGCTGACTGGGCAGGTAATTCCATAAAACTGGGGCGTTCCCCATTGAAGGGGGAGAAACTTGGATAATCATTAGAACAATCCTGTTGACCTATAAAACCTATTCTGACACCTTGAAGCCAAACTCTGGAGAGGCTGACTTGAGTCTCTCTAAAGATTTATACCTTGTATTTGCCCCTCCAAAGGCCCTCACGCTGGGCTCCTACTGAGCACATTGTTCTTCAAACTTGCCTTTAGGTATTCTTTCTGAGCCTACCTTATTCTTGATCTTCTTTGCAATGGGTCAACCTTCTTGTCTCCTGTTCTGAACAACTTTGGGCAGGTAAAGCTTGGATGAAATGAACACTATTACAAATTTTTTAAAAGAGCCTACAGAATATAGATGTTTCTTTAGCTTTCTTAAACCAGTTCCTATAAATCCATACAGGGGTCACCCAGCTGACTAAAGGGTTCAGGAATTATAAAGTTTTGACTCTGGGAAAATGTTATCATTGAAAAATGGTACAAGTAAAGGTCAGGGTTGCAGGCAATCCCACAGACACATAATGGGTATTCAAAAAATATATTCAGTAAAAGCATGTGTGCCTGAATAAGCTAACCCACAATGAGCCAAAAGGGTGGCCCTGAGGCATAACTGCTGTCCTAAGGGCCCCATTTATTTGAACTTTTCTCTCTTAATTCCTTGCACACATTGGGTCCTGAGCCTTGAGCCCAGGTCATTCTCCCCGCTTGAACCCAGTATTTGCGGATACACAGTGTTTTTGGCAGAGGCTCAAACAGCTGGCCCTTGATCCTAGCAGTGTTGAGGTGAGCTCTATATGGGAATCAGGGAAGGAGGGGTGTAGGAAAGCCATCTACAGCTCCAGCGTCCAGAGGAGACTCTGAGGAGAGCACCTCTGGGACTTTTCAGAATAGTAGCAGGTGATGGTACCAAAAGTGTGGGCAGAAGCAGATCCATGTGTTTGAGTTCTTAAACAATTTGTGGGACCATCTTTAAGAAAAAGAAATCAAAAGTACAGTATCAGGTACAAAAGTAAATATTCATTTAGAGTGACCAAATAAATCACAACAAGCCTCCAGAAACTAAGAGAATCAAACCCTTTTTTTCTGAGAGCTCTTTCAGCAATTTACCAGAAATGCTTATATAGCAATGCTTCCTGATAGCAACCTGTCCTACCCCTTTCCACCTAGAACATCCTCCAACTCTCACCATCTCCCAGCACTTGTAGGAGCCAAGACAAGTGAGGGGCTCAAAGCTTCAGTCATTAGCTTCATGGCCAATTAACTGTAAGGCATTGATAGTAAGAATGGCAGGGGCTAAGTTACCAGAACCTAACCATCTATGAGCAGTATTTTTTTAATCTCAATGTTTGTAAATTGGGAGCTGCCTACACAGTTACCTCAACCTTTCCCTGGCCTTTTTTCATATAATTGTCATTGTTTGTAGCAGAATAGCACAACCAACTTAACTATAATTAAGTTAGTACATTACTAACTAGGAGAACACAGAAAGAAGAAAGAGGAAGGAAGGAACCTTATATGTATTAAGTTCCTTATTTGCTAGATATTTTACATATGGTATCTCATTTAATCCTTAAGAACACTCCCTGTTTTATAGGTTACAAACTTGTGGCTCACAGAGATAGAGTAACTAGGAAACCAGAGATCTTATATGCACTAAGTGATAGATACCAAACACTCTTCCCTCTCTGTTCTGCCCATGTAGGAGCTGGAGAGTACTGTGTTTACTTCATCTGTCCCGTAATCCAGTACAATTGCTTTCCAACCGTCTTTACCCTTGCCTCCTTCAACCATCCTGACCAGTTAAACAATACTGAGCTAAACTCAGATTTCTCTAGAAAACAAAACATTACAACAAAATAAAAACAAAAGCAAAAACCTGGGGAGGTAAGTAAAGGAATGGAGGTGGTATAGCTTTACTCTGCAAAAATGCTTTTCAAAGTCTTTTAGTAATTATTACATGAAGAAAGGTGGCTCTGTGGTCAAATAGGTTAAGAAATGTTGGGTTAGCACCAAGTTCTATTTCCTGCCATCATGGAATAGCTGATATAAGAATTACCCTTGAGTTGTCACAGACAACTCAAAATCCAAGACAAAATATATAAAACAACTGTTTGAAGGAATTAGACAGCAACCAACTCAAGCTACGATCTTTGAGAGAAGGGGAGGGGCATATGAGATGAGGCCCACACTCACCTGGGTTTGTACCCCTGGGTGGGGTGGAGACAGTTTACCGACCACCAAAATTTTGTGCTCTCCTTCTACAGTCCAGAGTTATTTGTCAAGAAGCAGCTGCCCAGCCAGAACCTATTATTTCTCTGCCACTGTCACGGGAGAGGGGCCTAAAAGACTAATAGGGCCAAAGCAACGTGAGCAGAAGTAATACATCACTTTAAGGCTGAAGTTGATGGAGATGTGTATCACTTCTGGGCAGAAATTAAGAAGCCATGTCTTCCGTATAGTCTCTTTCTCCTTTGCCAGATGAATGGAAAGTCTCCAAGGAGAAGTCACAAGATGGAAAAAAGCCTAGGTCCTGAAATGACCACATATAAAGCCATCTATCAGGTATACCAGCATTGGACATGACATTAGTGAGAAACAAACTTCTACTGTTTAGACCACGAGATCTGGGGGTTTATTTATTAAAGCAATTAGTGTTATATTTACTAATGCAGAGGTATTACAACAAAACTCCATTATGCCAATCAATTTTTTCATCAGCAGTTCATAATAAAGAGGTGTCCTTTGAAAGGAAATGGTCCCTGGTATGAAAATAAAAAGAATAACCTGGAGAACCTGGTTAATTTTAGTTTGAATTGACTGGCTGACTGTCAACAAGGGGCTGAATTCTAACTATGCGAGTACAGTTGATGAGGGAAGAGATCATTCTTATTCTTTTGTATCTAGGCAAACTGAGCCAAGGGTGAAAACAATGATCAGGGCAATTACTAATGACCAAGGAAGACAAGGAATCTAGGGCTTTGGAAGGGAGGTCAATTACTGAAGGTCATATATGAATAGGTGGCAGCCTTTTAACTTTACATTCAGTATTTTCCCTTAGGTTTCTGGGGAAAATCTGAGTTTTTATTCTGAGGAACAGCTAGTTTGAGGTAGATGTATTTAGGCATTCTTACTGTGAACAAAATCACATGTCCTCACTTGGATACATCACATATGCAGAAAACCAGAGGTTCAGCTCTACTTTGCATGTGGTTGCTTATTTCCAGACACCCGGTGTTCACAAATGCATGCGTGTGCGCGCACACACACACACACACACCAAACTGCTTCTTTAGCTCCCCCCCCCACCAACATCCCATATATTTTAGTTCCTGCATCTAACTTTTATTCTCAGCAAAATCGGTGTCATAGAGCTATATCTCCTTGAAGTATACTCACTGTGTAGAATATTATACCTAGAGAAAATCTTACCTCAATATAATTCTTTTCATGACCATTGCCACTTCTTTATTAAAAAAGAAGGGCTGGCTCTCACCATATAAAGCCTTTAAAGAGACTATTTACCATGAACATAAGTCTTAGTACACACATGCATATATGTATGTATATATTAAGAGAGACAAAGAGGTCAAGAGGACGAGAGATACCCATCTATTAGTTAGATTTCAAGACGGGTAAACATAAAATTAGTTTTTGTGTTGCGTGGTATGTGAATTGAGCCCTCAAGGAAACCATTTCTGATAGGATACTTTAAGTATTTGCATTATTGTGTAGTTTAATTTGAGTATCAGTAATATTTAAAAATAAAATTGTAATTTTCCTTTAAATAGTTTATTTTCAATTGCTGTATTCTCTTGATTCATAATTCTAAAACATAATAATTCTGTAATAAAAATGCATACTTGGGTGCCTGGATGGCTCAGTTGGTTAAGCGGCTGCCTTTGGCTCAGGTCATGATCCCAGGGTCCTGGGATCGGGTCCCATATTGGGCTCCCCCTGCTCTGCAGGGAGCCTGCTTTCCCCTCTGCCTCTGCTTGCCACTCACCCTGCTTGTGCTCTCTCTCTCTCTGTCAAATAAATAAATAAAATCTTAAAAAAAAAATTCATACTCATTTTAAAACTTTAACATGAGAACAAAAAGTACAAATAAGTTTAATTATCACACCAAATCCCAATATGCCACTTTTATCAACATTCAGAGAAAATCATTGCAGACAGGTCTGTATGTGTGTACATGTGTATGTGTGTATATATGTAAAATAAAAATGCTGATGTCAATAATTTTAGAGCAATGTTATCATGTTATATATTCTGTTTTGTTAACAAAATAGGCAAAATTTAATGGTATTTGAATGTAATAGAAGAGAAAGAAAGTAAAATAACTAATTATGAATATTGGATACTAGTCACTTATAAATGTTTTTATGATAAATTGAAAAAGAGAAGGGTATTACTCCTATGTCTCTACAACATTGACAACCATATCAGCTAGTGTTACAATTTTTGCTTCAACCACCAACATAATTTAGGAAACTCAAGAGGAGAGGTAAAGTCTATTGCAGGTATTCATCTTTTACCTTTCTGTTTTTCTTTCTTCCTATTTGATGTTCCAAGTTTTCATGTTTTATTAGTTCTTTTCTTTTTAGAAAACTTACTTTAGCCATTCTTTTAGGTAGGTCTTCTCTCAACAAAGTTTTTTGTTTTTCCTTCATCTGAAAATGTCTTGATTTCCTTTTTATTCCTGGAGGACCTTTTTCCTGGATATAGAATGCTGGGTAGACAATTCTTGACATAAATGCTAGGTCTCTGGTTTTGGTCCTGCAGATCCCTGAGACTCGGTTCATTATTTTATTTTATTTTTTCCAGTCTATGTTCTCTCTATTGTTCAGATTGGGTAATTTCTCTTATTCTATCTTCAAATTCACTGATATTTAAAAATCTCTCTCCTTCATTCTGCTGTTGAACACATCCACTGAGCTTTTATTTATCATATTTTCATTTCCATTTGGCTATTCTTCATATCTTTTATTTCTTTATTAGGACTACCTACTTCTTTGCTGAGTCTATTTTTTCATTTGTTTCAAGAGACTTGTAATTGCTCATTGAAATATTTTTATGATGGCTGATTTAAGATCCTCAGATAATTTGAACATCTCTGTCATCTCAATGTGGGCATCTATTCCTTATCTTTTCTCATTCAAGTTGGTATTTTTCTGGTTCTTGATAGACAAGTGATTTTTTACATAATATCTGGATACTTGGGGTATTGTGTTATAAGAGACTGGATCTTATTTAAGTCTTGTTTTGGTTGGCTTCCTCAGACACCACTCTGGCAGGGTAAGGAGGGAACACTGCCTCATCACTGCCACATATGGGTGAAAGTCCAGTTTCTCCACTTGACCTCCACTGACACTCAGGGAATAGGGGAACTCATTACTGGTAGTTGGGTGTCGGAGTTCCAGCTCCGCACTAGGCATCCACTGATATACTACCCTAACTTCAAGGGGTAGAAGTGCCTCATTACTGCTCCTCACATGGCCTCCACTGACATGAGTGGGAGAGTAGTATCACTACTGCTGGGTGGTGGTGAAACTCCTGGCTCTCCAGTATGTATCTTCTGACAGCATCCCAGAGGGAAGAGATGTGTCATTCCTGAGAACTGGAGGTAGGAGTCCAGGCTCCCCATTTTGTTTCCACTAACACTGAGTGGGGATGGTAGAGGGTCTTCATTATAAACTAGCATAAGTGCAAGTCCTAGCACTCCTCATTAGGCCTTCACTGATGACACATTGAGATGCCTTATTATAGCCTGGGCAGGGTGAAAGTCTTAGGTCCCTGTTTGACCTTTGCTGGCAGGGGTTGGGGTGGGGGTGGTACCACAGGTTTTTTTCTGTGGTGTTTGACTAGAGTATAGTGATTACTGTGATTCTGTTTTGCTAGGCTGTTCCTTTCCTGGCCCTTTGGATAGGGAGAGCTGGCCTTTGTTGGAGCATTTTTTGTTTGTATTTGTTGGTACTTCTGGGTTGCCAGCTTCTCTAGAACCAAGTCTGGGATCTATGCAGAAAACACACACACACACCACAAACAAGGGAGTTTACCACTGTGTTGTTCCCTGATTCCCAGTCTATCTTATTCTCTCCACTTTTTGGAATTGTTTCATATTTGTTTCATAAATAATAGCTAGAGCTTTTAGTTCTACCTAAATAGAGGAATAGGCAAAAGTATGTATATTCCATCTTTCTGGAAGTAAAATTTCTATAGTTATTTTTAACTCTAATCCCAGCAATTTTAATTTTAATTTTAATTTTAATCTTAACACTTAAATATAAAAATAGTTAAATTTATTTTACATATTTACAACTAGTCCCTGTTACCACCATTTCTCCAGCATGATTCCATTTTTGTTTGTCTGCTTCATCTTCGAGTAGATTTTTCAACAAAGTCTTGTGCATAACTAAATTTTCCCTAAGTTTCTGTATGCTTGAAAACCTCATTCTGCTGCCTTTATATATGAAAGTCAAGTTGGGTGCATATAATTGGCTGATATGAGTTTTTCATAAGTGATACACCTTAAATATCAAATTTTCAATTTTTTTGTAGTTTTTAATTTTATTATGTTATATTAGTCACCATACATTACACCATTAGTTTTTGATGTAGTGATCCACGATCCATTGTTTTCGTATAACACCCAGTGCTCCATGCAGTACGTGCCCTCCTTGATACCCATCACCGGGCTAACCAATCCCCCCTCCCCCTTCCCCTCTAAAACCCTGTTTGTTTCTCAGGTCCATAGTCTCTCATGGTTCATCTCTTCCTCCAATTCCCCCCGCCCATTTTTCCCTTCCTTCTCCTAATGTCCTCCATGTTATTCCTTATGTTCCACAAATAAGTGAAACCATATGATAATTGACTTTCTCTGCTTGACTCATTTCACTTAGCATAATCTCCTCCAGTCCCATCCATGTTGATGTAAAAGTTGGGTATTCATCTTTTCTGATGGCTGAGTAATATTCCATTGTATATATGGACCACATCTTCTTTATCCATTCATCTGTTGAAGGGCCAAAGACACAGATGTAGTGAAAAGAAGGGCCATATGCACCCCAATGTTCATAACTGTCAAATTTTCAATTTTAAGTATCTCTGACTACATTAAAGGTTATAACCAGAAGACAGTAAGTTTTGATTGTTTAGGAGAAATGCTTAGACATTACTTTCCTAGAAACAATATACATTTATAATACTCACAAAATATTATGAGATTATTTGTTCAATAAACACTTATGGAGCTCATACTATATGCTAGCTATGTTCTAGATTCTTTGTAGAATCTATTAGTGTTCATGTTTTGCATGGAGAAACTGAGTCTCAGAAAAGTTGAATACCTTGCTAATAAATGGCACAGGCCAATATTTGAAGTCAGATCTGTATTATGTTTAATCATAACATATACTTGCTCTCTAGCTGAGTCAATATGATAAATCACATCAGTACTATGAAATAAAATACTCAGAATATATAATTATATTATTTGTAACTGATAAATGACTTGATTAGATTTATTTAGCAAATAGGAATTTTAAAGTCATAATTTCAAGGTAAAACATCACATACCTTTCTGCAAAGAAATGCTTACTTACCATCCTTCCCTATTTTTTTTTAAGATGAACCATGAGAGACTATGGACTCTGAGAAACAAACTGAGGGTTCTAGAGGGAAGGGGAGTGGGGGGATGTGTTAGCCTGGTGATGGGTATTAAAGAGGGAACATAATGAATGGAGCACTGGGTGTTATACCATCCTTCCCTTTAAAAAATTTTCAAAAAATCGAAATTTTTATCATACCTAAAATATCCTATTTTTTCCTCTCAAATATCCTACAAATTCACTTTGGTTATTAAACCAAAAAAAGGGGGTGGGAATCAGGGAAAGCATTAGCATGTTGTCTTCTCTGTGATTAAAGGAGCTTTTATTCAAACAGGAAGAAAAAGCAAGCTGACTACAAAGATTTTTAGGTAGAAGAAAAAAGCCCCCTTTGAAAGAATTCTATTTTAAAGAGTTAATCAATCAAAAGTTAATCAAGACAGAAATAAAAAGCAAATACATTCTGTTTCTTTTTCCCTTGAGAGAGACAATGATAGTTTGATTTCTAAATTAAGAACAAAATAGTAAAATGTCATGTAATATATTCTGGTTACATGCTTTGGGCAATTACAGTAGAAGGAACTATATCAAGAAGAGAAGAACAGGAAAATAGGGGGAAAGAGGGCATTTTCCTTTCAGGGATCTTTTGGTTTCCCCAAAACTCAAATCACCCTCCTGGCCTCTGTGCTTTACTTCTGCACAGCCCACCAAGCCTCACCACTCAACAACTAGCCCCACAAATACCCTTCCAGACATCTGTCTTTTAATTGGTATCTTTTACTTCATACTTGAAGTGATCATTGCTCTAGTTGGGATTAATATTTACTATGTAAGTATTTTCTATTCCTTGCATTTTTTTCTTTGGTTTTTGTTTTTGTTTTTTCGGTCCCCTCTTTTTCTGGCTTTAATTTAACATTGTATATCATTACATTTTATCTCCTCTCTTAGCATTCAATGAACTTCTTTCTAAAAATTTTTAAGTGGTTGCTCTAGAGTTTCCAATATATATTTTAAATTAATCTACATGTACCTTCAAATGAAAATATATCACTTTACATAGAGTGTAAATACCTTAAAACATTATACTCAGTTTTTCTCTGCTGTCTCACGTGATACTGCTGTCATTCATTTCACCTATCCATATGCTCTAATTACCTAATACCTTGTTGCTATTATTACTTTAAACAGATATCTTTTAGATTAAAAATAAGAAAAATAAAAGATTTTATTTACCTTCATTTATTCCTTCCTTAACACTTTTCTTTATGTGGATTCGAATTCCTGACCTATATTATGTTTCTTCTCCCTAAAATGCTTCTTTCAATGTTTCTTGTAGGGCAAATCTGGTGATAAATTCCCTCAGTTTTTATTTGTCTGAGAAAGCCTTTATTTCCCCTTCACATTTCAAGGATAATTTTGCTGGATATAGAGCTCCATGTTGGTGAGTTTTTTCTTTCAAATAATTATTTCATTCAATTCTCTTCATGCTTGCATGGTTTCCTGCTGAGACTTCATACCTTTGTTCATATTGCCTCGTATCACTGTACTTCATATCCTTGTCCTGTATAGGTAAAATGTAATTTTCCCCTGGCTTCTTTCAAGATTTTCTCTTTTTCTTTGGGCTTCCTGCAGTTTGAATATGATATTCCTAGATGTAGCTTTCTTGGTATTTATCATACTTGATATTTTCTGAGCTTCCTGGATATGTGGTTTTGTGTCTGTCGTTAATTTTGGCAAGTTTTCAGCCATTATTACTCCAATATTTGAATTACTTCAGCCATTATTATTTCATTATTCTTCTATTCTATCTTTCTTCTTCTTCAAGTATTACAAGTATGTGTATGTTACACACCTTGAAACTGTCCCACAGTTCTTAGACGTTTTGTTCTGGTTTTTTTTTTCCCCCATTCTTCCTTTAGTTTGGGAAATTTATGTTGACCTATCCTTAAACTCACTGATTCCTTAGACATGACCAGTCTAATGATGAGCACATCAAAGGCATTCATTTCTGTTACAGTGTTTTTGATTTCCAGTATTTTCTTTGATTCTTTTGTAGAGTTCCCATCTCTCTGCTTACATTACCTATCTATTTCCATTAGAGACCTTAACATATTAATCATAGTTATTTTAAAATTCCTGTCTAATAATTCCAACTCATACCTGAGTCTAGTTCTGATGCTTGCTTTGTTTGTTCAGACTACGTTTTTTTTTTGTCCTTTGGTATACTTTGTAATTTTTTGTTAAAAGTGAACAGGCTGAAAACTGTGGAAAGAGCCAAGATGTCCATCGACAGATGAATGGATAAAGAAGATGTGGTATATATATACAATGGAATATTATGCAGCCATCAAAAGGAATGAGATCTTGCCATTTGCAATGACGTGGATGGAACTGGAGAGTGTTATGCTGAG
>NC_138374.1:26800265-26806468 GCF_054177405.1 Leptonychotes weddellii | reverse complement strand
AACAAATAATACATTATATGTTAAGGAAAAAAAAAAAGAAGAAGATAGCAGGAGGGGAAGAATGAAGGGGGGGAAATCGGAGGGGGAGACGAACCATGAGAGACGATGGACTCTGAAAAACAAACTGAGGGTTCTAGAGGGGAGGGGGGTGGGAGGATGGGTTAGCCTGGTGATGGGTATTAAAGAGGGCACGTTATGCATGGCGCACTGGGTGTTATGCACAAACAATGAATCATGGAACACTACATCAAAAGCTAATGAGGGCGCCTGGGTGGCTCAGTTGGTTAAGCGACTGCCTTTGGCTCAGGTCATGATCCTGGAATCCCGGGATCGAGTCCCGCATCGGGCTCCCTGCTCGGCGGGGAGTCTGCTTCTCCCTCTGACCCTCCCGACCCTCCCCCCTCTCATGCTCTCTCTCTCTCAGTCTCTCTCTCTCAAATAAATAAATAAAATCTTTAAAAAAAAAAAACTAATGATGTAATGTATGATGATTAACATAACAATAAAAAATTTTTTAAAAAATTTTAAAAAAATGAACAGGCTGAAATGGGTAATGGGAACTGAGATAAACAGACCCTTAGTGTGAGGATTTGTGCTAGAAGTTGGACTGTTTCATGTTTGCTGTATTTGTAGGTACCAGAGACTTCAAATTCCTCCTAATGTCCTTGTTTTATGCATCATCTCTTGACTTCAGGCTTCCCTAATTACTCCTCCTCAGAGAGTCTGTCTTTCAGCTCTTTCAGCTATAATTCACTGTTTTTATACTGGAACCCTGTTGATGAGGTGGCTGGGTACAGAGGAAAGGAAGTATTCTCTAACTTTATGAGTAAATCTTAGTCTTTTAGTGGGTCTATATCTTTGGACTATAAACTTCATGATTTTTCCCCAGTGGTATAGCTTTTTCACCCTTAGGTGAGACAGAAAGGCTAAAGGAGATTAGAATGAAAATCCCTTCCCCAGATGGGACAAGGCTCTGGTTATGTCTTTCCCCTCGAGAGTTGGCTTTTGTTATAGAGAGAATGCTCTGGTCATATTTGACAATGATTGCTCTTATCCTCTCCCTACCACAACTACTAGAAGATTTTGGATTCCACAAAACTATGCGGGGGTGGGGGGTGGTGGTGGAAGGGATGAGGGGCTGATACTGTAGCCTCCACTCTCAAGCCAGTCCACATTAAGTCTCTAGCAATTCATCAAAATTAACACTAAAGTGTTCCTACAGGTTTATGGCTTTAGTATTTTCTGTTCCAGGTAAGCATATTTTGATGACTCCCTGGATTCACCTGAATTTCCAGATTTCAGGGTAGTGTGGTTTGCCCTACAATCTTAATTCTCTGATGGGCCCAAGAAAGTTATTCACTTTCGAATTGTTCAGCTTTTTCTTGCTGAACGAATGAAAGTAAAAACTTCTAAACTTTTTACCTGCTGGGGCTAAAACCAGAAGTTTACTAAAAACATTATTATTTTACAAGGCAGTGCTGATTTTTTGGCAGTACTAACATCAAGGATGATGTTGAGAAATAGCCTTCTCTCTACTTTGTACTGTCAAATCAGTGTATTAATGCGATCAATTAATAATGTCTGCCATGGTAATGACAGTAAGGAATGAAGCCACATATGCCACATATTTGCCATTTTTGACCAAAATTATTTCTAAGGCCCTTTCCAAATTTAAGGATCAAGGTCTCCTCTTTGGCAAAGAGTGGAATAACACTGGTGTTCCCTCAATACATATGAGAATCCTATTTAGTTAATTAATGAAATTGCATGTGTGTATGATGTTGTACAACAGAGGTATACACAGATATATCCAATATGTGAGTAAACCAAAACAAAATGACTTGCCCAAAGGTCTCATGTAAGTTTCCTATTTGAATTTGATTTTCCACACCCTCATTTATGTATGAGATTGAGAAATTACTGTTGTTTTGCACCGCCTCAGGCCCTATGCTACGCCTTTTCCTTAATGTCGGTTTTGCATCCATGCCCTTGAAAGGATAGACAAATAGTCTCTATATTGTGTGTGTGTATAAAACAGCATCCATGTCATCACATGGTTGACTTACTATGAGGACCTACCAGAAAAATTTATCTCAAGGCTTAGCAATAGGAAAATGATGTTTATCATGAAAAATTAGTTTAGTTTTTGACTTGTAGCCACTAGATTTTGTTTTCTACTTTGCTTTGGCTACCTACGTGGAAGCAAAGAATCAAATTTGTAGCCCATCACTAACAAAATAATAAAACCAGCTGATATACATTTTAGAGTGCTTATCTTTCTTGCTGATTTATTATTTTTCTAACCTTATTTTCCATTTACTATCATTTCCTCATTTATTTATTTTTTATCATTTTGCTACTGGACAGAAAAGTGACCAGAAGTAGGACTGAAAGAAGCTGTGAAAAAAGAAGAGACTGTCAGTAATTCACAAACTATATATTTAGTCCTCTTTATACACAAGGCAAAGACCCTTCATCTTATTTCCTGCTTTATTTCTTTTCTACAAAATCCATCTTTTATCAACTATCAGGAAAAGCTTCAGGAAGTCCTATTCTCTGTTTAAAAACACTCTTTTGTTTGTCAGGTCAAATGTTTTATTTGATATAATATAGTTTGAGGTTGAATCATGAATTCATTAACCTTTAGTTTGTTGTGAATGGATTTCCCCTTCTAAGAATTTTTTGACATTTTTCTGTTCTCCTGGGGCTAGAACTGGCTGTCATAAGTGGCCCCAAGAGTTGGTAAGGATTGTATTAATATGATCAGATATTTCCAGAATATTTTTTCCCAAAGATCACGGAATACTTCACAGGTAAATTTAAAGGATCTTTCTGAATGAGAACAGGGCAGTTTTGCTGTCTTCTTTCATGATAAAGAAGGCAGTCCAGAGCTTCACTGCAGGACATTCAGTCAGGGTGTGTGTGGAGTGTATGTGTCAGGGTGGGGGGTGGGGGTGGGGATAGAGGGTTGGAGGTTGGTAGAGAAGGGGAGGCAGATTTAGGATTATGGGGAGATTGACAGTCCTGCATTGTACACGAAAGCCAATAGCCTTGCCAAGGGCCTTAAATTTTTTTCTGTAAAAAGACAGGTAATTAGTAATTTAGGCCTTGGGGGCATATGGTCTTTGTTGCAACTTCTCAACTCTACTTTTGCAATGCAAAAGCAGTCACAGACAATTCACAAATTGATAAGCATAACAGTGTTCCAATAAAACTTTATTTATGGACACAAAATTTGAATTTCATAAAATGTTCACACGTCACAAAATATTCTTCTTCTGGGGCGCCTGGGTGGCTCAGATGGCTAAGCGTCTGCCTTCGGCTCAGGTCATGATCCCAGCGTCCTGGGATCGAGTCCCGCATCGGGCTCCCTGCTCCTTGGGAGCCTGCTTCTCTCTCTCTCTCTCTCTGTCTCTCATGAATAAATAAATAAAATCTTTAAAAAAAAAAAAATATTCTTCTTCTGATTTTTTCCAACCATTTATAAATGCAAATAACATTTTGTAAGGCTTGCTGGTCATACAATAACTCATGATGGGTTGGATTTGGCCAGCGGGCCATAGGCTGTTAGTCCCTGCCACCCTAAACAATTAAAATTCTCTGACACTAGAAAACTACCAGTTATCCCCTTGGACTAAGCATTATCTGCCAGAATTCCCACAGTTGATTTACAATCACCATTGGTAGGGCTAACATACGTATCTCTGGTGCCTATCTGTAATGATTTTCACACTTAAGTATATGAATCACCATCATAGAAAGTATGCTAAATGTAGATTCTGTGGCCCTGGGTAAAGCCCTTGAATCTACATTTTAATCATCAACCCAGGTAATATGATTTGTGAGTAGATCCAAACTTTATGAATCACTGGATCACTATAAATTATTAGATACTTTACTTATATAAAACAAACAAACAGGGATGCCGGGGTCCTCAATCGGTTAAGCGGCCAACTCTTGATTTTGGCTCAGGTCATGATCTCGGGGTCCTGGGATCCAGCCCTGCATGGGGTTCTGCACTCAGCGGGGGGTCTGCTTGAGGATTCTCTCCTCTCTCCCTCTCTCCTGCTCTCAAATAAATAAATAAGTCTTTAAAAAAAAAACAAAACTCACCTGGGTCCCTAGTGACAAACAGCGAGTGCTCAAAATAAGGTAAAGCAGAAAAGAAGGTGCTAAAAATATACCTAGCCTTCCAACATTGGTTTCCAATAGCTGTATAAAGCCCCAGATTTCTCTGTTTTACTCTGCCTACTCTAAATAGCTTTCTTTTCTGTGAACTCTTCTAACCTACTGTGTCCACTATAATTTATAGTAATATAAAGTCTTGAATCCAGAAATAATTCTGGGCCGTATCACTCACTGGAATCGAAACTGACTTCATAAAAATGGCATTTGGAATTCTAAGTAAATGCACATGACTGAGTGGATGCTAGGAATTCCTGCTCCAATCTTAAACATGTAAAAATGCACAAATAAAACAAAGAATATTAGCTAAACTTGAAATAAAGGGAAATCCCTGAATAGTAGCAATAAATAGGATTTAAAATTGGAATGGTAATTTAATTGAATCAAGAGAACCTGGATAAGGTATTGGCCTGAAGGGTGGGATCTGGGGGCTACATCTTATACTAGAAATCTCAGAGGGCTGCTCCATACCTGAAACAGAAAATTTCTGAAGCACTTGTTCATGTCTTTTGCATTTTTAAGATCAAATTCCCTTTTTTTTTCTTACTGATTAGCAGGAATATTTTATATATTCTGCATGCAAACCTTTTTGTTATATATATATTATTTATATGTATGTTACATATATAATGTTATTATATATATATATATTTGGATATTTCCTGTTAATCTGGCCACAAGTTAATTAATCCTGATTTTTGTTTTGTTTTGTTTTGCTATAACTTGTCTTCTGTTAAACACATCCAGAGGGTTCTTAATTTCAGATATATTTGTACTTCTAGACTGTCCATTTGATTTTTGTAAAACGGATTTTTTTTCTTCTTTTTTTTTAGAGAGGAAGAAAAATAGAGGGGTGAGGAGGGGCAGAGGGAGAGGGAAGAGAGAATCTTAAGCAGGCTCTACACCCAGTGTTGAGCTCAATCTCATGACCCTGAGATCATAACCTGAGCCAAAATCAAGAGTCAGATACTTAGCCAACTGAGCCACCCAGGCACTCCTGTAAAGTGGATTTCAATTCTCTGTTAAAATTCTCTACTTTTCATCTTTTATTCACACTTTCCTCTATTTTCTTGAACATATTAATCAGAGTTATTTAAAGTTCCTTATCTGATAACTTCAATGCCAGGCTCACCTGAGTGTGTGCATGCCATTTAGTTCTATTTTTTAGCACGCTTCATAATTTTCAAGTGGATCTTGAAGGTTGTGAATGAAAAATTTTAAAGGGTATGGATGAGTTGCCATTCTCCAAAGACAGTTATGTTTTCTTCTGGAAAGAATATAGAATACAAGAAGATCACCTTGATTCTGCTTAACGCTTTAGTAGGTTTGGTCTTTCACACTTGCCCTTACTCCTATGATACTGTCTTTACTTCTAAGACATAATCATTACTCTTAGGATATAAGCCTTGTAGAGTCACAATTAAAAACCAAGAGGTTTTATTAAAGCCCCTACACATTGGCAGGACTTGAGCTCCAATCTGTCTCTTTATCACCTTGTGGTTGCTGAAATCTTTGTGCAGCACTTTAGACTCTCAGCTGCTGGTTTTTGCTTGGCTTCTAAGCAGGTCTCATCATTTGTACATGTAGCTGAAGAGGTGGCCCATGACTAGTGGGAAACTTGTATTCATATTTTTGGGCTCCTTCTCTGTGTTTTGCTTTTCTTTGGAATTTTGCCCTTTAATACCCAGGCACTCTGATGGCCCCAAATTCTGACTCTGAATCCCCAGCCCTACAAGAATAATATTTCTGCTTAAACTCTATTTTCCTAGGCTGTAATCTGGAAAATGTCCTCAGGGAAAAATCTAGGGATGATGATGATATGGGGTTCACTTCATGAATTTCCCTTCTTTTAAGGATACTAGCCCCTCAAGTCTCCCTCTGTTGGTTATACTCCAGTGCCTTCAAAAGATTAACTTTTTAGAGTTGTTTTTGGTAGGAGGGTCAGTCCAATACAAACTACTCCATCATGACCAGTTTAGAATCTCTCAACAAACAAGTTAACAAAATATTTTTTTTTT
>NC_138374.1:26794050-26800165 GCF_054177405.1 Leptonychotes weddellii | reverse complement strand
AATTCTAAAAGCAGTAAGAAATAGTACAAGAAAACAAAATTGTAGAATCATCTAGCTAATGAATGTGGAAACAAAAATTTTAAAATAAAATATTAACAAACAGAATCCAGCAATGTATTAGAAAATACTCCAGTCTAGATAGGGCTTATCCCATAAGTAGAAGGATAGTTCAATATCAAAAACTGTCCATATAATACACTATCTAAACATATTAAAGGAGAAAAACCACAGGATCATCTTGATAGATACAGTAAATAAGTTGGATAAAATCTGAAAATTTTCATTACTTAAAAAAATAAAATAAAACCACTCTTTAATGGACTGGAAAGTTAAGATCTTCTTAGCATGATAAAGGCCATCTACTAAAATCCAGAGAAAACATACTTTATGGTGAAAATTAAGTCATTCTCATTCAAGCCAAGAACAGACAAGGATGCCTTCTATCACTCTTAACATTTAACACTGTACTGAAAGTCTTAACTAGTTCAAAAAAATCAAAATTTAAAAGAAAAGCACATAACTATTGGAAAGAAAAACACAAATATATTGTTATTTGCAATAGAAAATCTAAAAGAAATCATAGGAAAATTTTGGAACCTAGTGAGAAAATTGATCATGGTAGCTACTTAAAAGATGAACATAAATCTACAGTGTTCTCAAATACTAAAAATCACTAATTAGAAAATGTATTAAAAAGATGATATTTACAATAGTAGCAAAATTGTAAGATCCTTGGGAATAAATCTATCCAAATGTACAGGAACTATATGAAGAAATTTATGAAATCAGGTTTCTAATTCAGATCAATAAATAAAAATATATTCAAGATAGAATTAGACCTAAGTATTAAAAAAACTTTAAAAATCTAAGAAAAAAATCAATTATTATGATCTTATAATAGGAAATGTTTTTCATTATACTATTTAGCTGAGAAAATAAATGAAATGGATTCATATGTAACAATATACATAGATCTTAAAAACATGTTGAGGAAAGAAAGCAATTTGCAGAATAAGAACTCTTCACTTTACATTTATGTAATTTTTAAAAAGATTTTATTTACTTATTTGAGAGAGAGAGACTGCAGGAGGGAAGGGTAGAAGGAGAGGGAGAGAGAGTCTTAAGCAGACTGTACACTGAGTGTAGAGCCCAATAGGGGCTGGATCTCATGACACTGAGATCACGACCTGAGCCGAATCCAAGAGTCAGACGCTTAACTATGCCACCCAGGTGCTCCTATATTTATGTAATTTTATATAATTTTCAATTATGTAATTTGTGTGAACATTTAGAGCATACAAAGCAATACAACAGATAGTTTATAGATTCTCCTGGCTTTAGTAAAAATATAAAAATAAATATAGACTGGCAGCATGCAATCTAAAGTTAAGTAAGCGGTTATCTCTGGAATTAATGAGAACAGGTAGACTTCAATTTCATATCTGTGATGTTTTGTTTTATATAAAAATGTCATGAGCAAGCCTCAAAACATATTAATACCTATTAATTATGAGTGTAGATACACTAATGTTTTCATATAATTATTCCTGCTGCCATTTCTGATTACTTATAAAACAAGACAGGAGGATAACCCTATGGATGGCCCATTAAATGTAACCAGCCACTTTCTCACCTCAGAAGAAGAGTAAGTAAAGAGTCTCCTCTAAACAAACTTCTACACAAAAATTGTAAAGATAAAGAAAACAAGCAAACAAAACCCTGGGCCAAAGTGAAATAGAAATTTTGCAGGGAAATGGGTCCTTTTCTAAAGGTGGAAAGGAGGACTGACAATTGATGCCCAGTGTTAGCATTTTCTTCCCTAGGAGCTAGGGGTGGCCAACTTCACTGAGTGCTTGCAAGGCATTATGGGCTAAGAACAGGAAAATCATGAGTTCAATTAGAATTTGGTCACAGCATCATTAAAATTAAGCTGTTTTGCCTGCTACTCATTTCATTCTTGGCCACTAGGATGGTTACTTATTTGTTTGTCTCAGTGAAGAGAGGATGGTTACTTATTTGTTTGTCTCAGTGAAGAGAGGATGGTTACTTATTTGTTTGTCTCAGTGAAGAAATCTACCCTGGTGAGGTAGAGCAAATTGAAGTACACAAGAGAAAAGAATGGTCATGTGTTAATGAACAAGAGAGAGCTGATCCTGTGGAGGTTCTCAGCACAATCTTCTCACTGAAAATTTATTTTCTAAATTTGATGACAGTCTGAGTGCAGAATTGCACAAATACCTAGGGTTTCTGTTTTCCTTTTTCCAGTTGTGTTGGGTAGTTTTCTCACTTTAGAATTGGAAAGGGCTACATGGTCCTAAGGACCTTCCCATTTACAGACTTGGAAACTGAGACCCAGAGAGGGTAAATCATTGGTCCAAGGTCATACAACTCATTGTTGGGCCTCCTTCCAATCCCTCTGAAAATAATTCCATGTCCTACTTCTAAAATTATTCCACCCCTATTAAAAAGGCAGTTTTAAAAGGCAACCTTGACACCCCATAGTCTCTCTTGGCCACAGGAAAGACCTTGGCAATGTGGTGGCAAGTGAGCTCATTTGAACAGGGGAGGTAATTCCTGGCATCAGCTGTGTCTCTGGACTTACTTCAGCTTCCCCATATGTCCCTTATACACTCAGATTCCAGGGCTTGAAGAAGACATGGCCACTTCCTTCTTCCTTTATGAAGGATGGTGGTGCAGCCACCAGGAACAATGCTGCTTTATTGTCATGTTAGTAGATGTACCTGGAGCAATTTACTCTCCACAACAAATCTCTCTTCCATATATATGGAACTCGTTGTGTTTGCCAAGCACATTTTTAGCTACAATCTCATTTGAGTCTCAAAACTTTCCTGATACAAGTAAGTCAGGCCCTATTATCCCAATTTTCCCGAGAGGAAAACTGACATGCAAAGAAAGAGTACACTGAATTGGCACCAGAGACCAGGGATCACCTTGGGATGCCCACTTTGAATTCTGGTTGCTAGCCATTCCCTGGGTCCTCCTTGCGCTGATATACCCTTCCTCCCAGGTTGTATCAAGACTGATACAGAATAACCAGCACTGGTGCTCCCCTGGGAATCATAAGGCTGTGTGAGAGGGGAAAGGCAGGAGAAAGGAGGGGAGCATAATCTTTTTTCAAAGGATGCATAAGGAAAGTCACTAGAGGTAGCATGATAAAACTTGAACTAATGAAGTCTCAAGGGATTCTGGTCCAGAAGAAAAACGTATAGTCTAGTGGTTTCCACAACCCTGCTTCATTATAATCACCTGAAATTACTTTTTATTTATTTTATTTTTGTTTTTAAACTAGATTCACAGGGTTCAGAAATCAAAAGGAACAAAGGGTATATGATGAAAAGACTCTCTCCACCTCTATGTCCTAGTGACCCTACTCCCTCCCTGGGAGGCAAAAAAACGTTATGAATAATGTTAAACAAAGCATATATTTACCGCCCCTCTCCACACACATTTTTATACAAAAGGTAGTATTCTAGATTGTTGTTGACTTTCCTTTTCTCACCTAAATAATGTATTTTGGGAATTGTATCATATTAGTATACAAAGAACTTCCTCTTCCTTTTTTAGCTCTACAGTATTATACCATGCATATACCATGATTTTAATTTAACCAATTCTTCCTAATAAAGCATTAAATTGTTTTCAATTTTTTGTTATTACAAACAAAGCTGCAATAAATAACTTTGTGCAATGGATGTCTAAGAGAACTGAGTTTTGGTCTAAGCTCTAATACTATGCAGCCATGTGGCCTTGAGCAATCAGTTAGTATTCTGACCTTTTAAAAATGGAAAGAATCTTAATGACCATTTGGTCTAGCACTTTCCCAAAGCATGTTCATGAAACACTAGTCCCAAAGGGTGCACACCTGGAAACTGATAATACAAACTAGATTCTGAGAAGAACACAATGAACAAAAATTAATTAATCCAGGGTTTCACAAATTTATTTAATAATGGGGTATTTTTTTCAGAGACTGATGGTTAACTTTATGTATTAATTTGTGGAGTATTTCTGAGATTAACATTTAAATCAGTGAACTTTGAGTAAGCAGATTGTCTTCTATAATGTGGGTGGGCCTCATCCAATCAGTTGAAGGCCTGAGTAGAACAAAATGACTGGCTTTCCCAAGTAACAGAGAACAAGAGGCAGTCTAGCAGATGCCTTTGGATTTCATCTGCATCATTAACTCTCCTGGGCCTTGGGCCTGCCAGACCACACTTGTAAATTTGACAGTCTCCAAAATCACATGAAGCAATTCCTTATAATAAATCTCTTTCTGAATATATACATATCTTACTGATTCTGTTTCTCTGAAGAATGCTGATTGATACAGGGACCAACTGTTAACATGCTGTGGAATTAATGTTCCTTAGAATACACTTTGAGAAACGGGAGTCTAGTCTAACTTCCTCTTATTTTACAGCTATGAAATCAGAAAGGATCAAGGTTTTGTATGTTCAGCATCTAACACATGCTTAAACAGTATAGCTTAATAAATGTTTACTTGCTTTAAACAGTAATCTGTCTAGGAAGATAATACAAACTTGTAAAATTTTAAAAGATTCAAAGAACTCTAAAGAAAAAAAATCTAAGAGATTAAGATATGATGAGTTGTGAAATAAATTGCCCCATGCTAACTACAGGAGTTTAGAGATAGATGAAGGTCATTACAAAGGAAGTGAGAATTAATATGGGTCACAAAGGATGAGCAAACTCAATGGCAGAGGTGTGAAAATTAGACATTTCCAAGACTCAAGAAAACATAAGGCATGCTCTGGGCATAATGGAAACCAGTTTGACCAGGCCACCATCTTCACCAATAATCCTTTAGTTCTCTCATTTATTATTGAGCATCTACTATGTACCAGGGACCATTCTAGGTACTGGGGATACAGCAGTGAGTTATGCCTCTCCTCTCATGGAACTTACATTCTAAGGGACAGAAAAAAAAATAAACTAATAAATGTGTCAGATTGGGGATTCATGTTATGAAGAAAAAAATAAAGCAGGATGAAGGGATTACAAAGGAGTATTGGGCTGGGGGGAAATGGCTCTTTTACAAAAGGTGACCAGGGAAGGCCACTTTAGTTAGGCGACATTGGAGCCAAGTCCTAAAAGAAATGAGAGCCATGCAGATTTCTAGAGGAAGAGCAATCTGGGCAAAGGGAGAAGCAAATGCAAAGACCAAAGATGAAAGCATGACTGTCAGATTCAAGGAACAGCAAGCAAATGGGAGTAGGGCTGGGCAGGGGGTAGGAGGTTAGCTGTAGGAGATGAATACAGGGAGCCAGTTAACTTTAGCCTTATAGGCCAACTTAAGGACTTTAGTTCTTATTCTAGGTCAGATGAAGAGACATTGAAGGATTTTGAGCACAGGAACGATAGGATCCCTCTAGCTGTTTATTAAAGGTAGGCTCTAGGCAGAACAAGGAGATCTTGCAAAAGTCTGGAGAAAAAATAAAAAATTATTTTGAAATTTGATGGTAGTAGTGGAAATCATTAGAAGTGTTTGGAATCTAGATATATTTTGCAAGTAGAACTAAGAAGATTTGCTGATGGATTGCCTGATGGTAGTGTAGGGCAAAGTGTTCTGCACAAGGAGGGAAAAATTCTGGGTTCTTGTCTCTCTTGCTACCATTTGGTCCTGTGCCTTTGAGCAGCCCATATAACCTCTTTGGGCCTTACTTAGCCCACTTGTAAAACAGGGTCATTAATTTCTTGCTTGGAGTTAGGGGACCCAATCAAATGGTCTCATGAAGTACTTTCAGTTGTAAGATCTATAAATTTAGTCTGTGCCTCATAATTAGCACTCTATTATTTACTCTTTTGTATTGCTTGTTATAATTTCATGTAAAGAACTGTATCTTCCCTACTACATTGTAAATTTCTTACTTGCTGGGACCTTGTCTAATACCCTTATATATCATCCGGTGTTTATCAACTGACTGAGAATAAAGAAGATGTGGTATATATATATACAATGGAATATTATGCAGCCATCAAAAGGAATGAAATCTTGCCATTCGCAACAATGTGGATGGACCTGGAGGGTGTTATGCTGAGCGAAATAAGTCAATCAGAGAAAGACATGTATCAT
>NC_138374.1:26781310-26793950 GCF_054177405.1 Leptonychotes weddellii | reverse complement strand
CAGGAGGGGAAGAATGAAGGGGGGGAAATCGGAGGAGGAAACGAACCATGAGAGACTATGGACTCTGAGAAACAAACCGAGGGTTCTAGAGGGGAGGAGGGGGTGGGGGGATGGGTTAGCCTGGTGATGGGTATTAAAGAGAGCCTGTTCTGCATGGAGCACTGGGTGTTATACGCAAACAATGAATCATGGAACACTACATCAAAAACTAATGATGTATGGTGATTAACATAATAATAAAAAAGAATAAACAATCCTCAAATAATAAATATAGTGCTGCCCACTACTCTTTTCTTTTCCTGTGAATCTTTAAATTTAGTGCTTAAGAACAAGCTCCAGTTTCAAAAAGCAAGGAAGGGAAGGGAACAAGGGTGGAAGTTCCAAATCAATAGTTACTATGTTGAGGTAGGTAGATTAGTGAACGAAGGCTTAAAAAAGTTGAAAGTTTGACATGGGAACTCAACTATAGAGAGCAAAATGGAGTCTCTCATGTCAAGCAGGAGCTTGTGTCAAGCAGGGGCTGTGTCGGGGCGCCTGGGTGGCTCAGATGGTTAAACGTCTGCCTTCGGCTCAGCTCATGATTCCAGGGTCCTGGGATCGAGCCCCACATTGGGCTCCTGACTTAGCGGGGAGTCTGCTTCTTCCTCTCCCTCTGCCTCTCCCACTGCTCATGCTCTCTCTCTCTCTGTATCTCTGTGTCTCAAATGAATAAATAAAATCTTTAAAAAAAAAAAAAAGCAGGGGCTGTGTCAAGTATGATGCAAGCAGTTAAGGTACTGCAGCTAGGAGATATTATGGGGACCAACGTCTGCTGACATCCCAGAACTGATAATGAGCAGAACCAGAGGAGGTCTGCAAGGACCCAAAACCGATTAAATCCCTTTAAAAAGGGATTTTGGCAGCAAACTGTCAGACTCTTCACACATGACCCTTTATGTCTGACCACTTAAAAAAGGCAACTGTCACCAAAGATTCTACTCGATTAATCTCCAAACAGAACCAAGATCCTTCACTGCTTGAACATAAGAAGCAGTAATTGCTGAGAGCTGACCCAGATCAGACCAAGGCCTTATCTCAACTGCACACCCACAGACTGACTTCGCATTTGGTTCATTCACTTCCTGCACCCTTCTGTTATCTTGTTTGTTGTGAGGCTTGTCTTCTGTCCTGCTTTGTGTGCTGTGTTAGAAGCCAAATTTAATCACATGATGAATTGTCATTGGGATTGGAATCCTGAACCTACTTTATAATTGAGATTTAACTGCTTTATGATTGAATAAAGCTGACATTGTGGAAAGACACAAGTCGTGTGTGCGCCTTCATAGTGTGCTCATGACATCAACTTTATTTTATTTAAAGATTTTATTTATGAGAGAGAGAGTGAGCATGAACAGGGGGAGGGGAAGAGGAAGAGGGAGAAACAGACTCCCCAGCAAGTAGGGAGCCTGATGCAGGGCTTGATCCCAGTGTCCTGGGATCGTGACCTGAGCTGAAGACAGATGCTTAACCAACTGAGCTACCCAGGCGCCCAGGGAACTCAACTTTAAAGGAGGGTAAGATTTTGCAAGACAGAGAAGGGAAAGAAAGACATCCCGGGGAGAATAAATAGCACCATGTGAAAGTGCATGCTGTGGAAAAAGAACTATTGCCCCAACTGGAACACAACATGCCCAGGGAAGCGAAAGGAGGAAGAATGGAGAGTGGTAAACCTGGAAAGGTAAGTGGCATCCAGATTATGATAAGTTCTGCGTGTCATTCCAAAGCATTGACATCATGCAACTAATGAATCATTGAACACTACACCAAAAACTAATGATGTACTATATGTTGGCTAATTGAATTTAAATTTAAAAAAAAGAAAAAGAAATAAAATATATACTAAAAAAAATTTTTAAAAATTAAGTGTTGACATTACCAAGAAGAAAATGAGAAGTTATATTTAGAATGTAATCACCACAACAGCAAGTCCTTCTACCTGTCGTGTTCTCCATTGTATTCCTAGTGTCTATCACATGTCTGGTACATAGTAGGGGTTCAATAAATAGCTACTAAGTGAATCACTGTTTTTAAACATAAGAATGATATGATCAGACTGTGTTTTAGAAAAATAACTGGCAACGGTGATGAGAAGGGTCTAGGAAGTGAGATAGACAAGAGGCAGGGAGACTAGCTAGTTAGTAGATTACTGACAGTCTAGATTAGACTCAATAGGCCAGGTATACAATGTTCCTAATTATAATCAACAGGAACTTTGTTGAATAGAATTTAAATAATTGAATGCTAATAACAACTACATTTTCTTCAAAAATATTAGTATGCAGCGGTGTTCAATAAATATTTATAAATTTAATGTAGAAAAGCCATTAATTCTACATTATCTAATCTGCTTTGTTGGCTGAGTGATCAATCAATATACAATGATTATGATACCCAAAGTGCTGTAACTGATTAGTTTACTTTGGAGAATAATATTCTGTATGATGTACACAAAATAGTTATTCCTTTCTTGCAGTGATGGCTGGTTTACATAATTCTTCACGAGGTGTTATCAAAGTCATAACATTGCAAAAGGCAAGAAGGCAAAGGGATTATTTGTGAAAATATTAAGGATGCAGAGGAATTCTTTACAATGAAACAGAATTTTCAATAAAGACTAGAGAACAAGTGAGAAAGGAGAGTCCAGGTCTAGAAGGAGTAAGAACTAAGGAATAAAAATTAACAAGAATATGAAAGAAGATAGGAGACAAGACGAAGAAAGTGAAAGAGGTCAGGGTTCAGAGGCATTCAGAGAGGACTCAAATGGAACTAAATATTGGTCTTACATAAAAAAGGACATTTGAGTAACTGGGGATGCTGGGGATGCAAACAAACAAACAAATAATTAGATCTAGCTTTAAATCCTAAGCCTTAGCTTCCTCATTAGTAAAAAGGGGATAATAGTACCAACCTTCCTTGGTGATTATGAGGATTAAATGAGATGATAAACATGAGTATAAGGCATATAATAAAGTATATGACAATATAGCTATTAATTCCATAAGGAAGAAGGCAAAGGGCTGGTTTTGTAAGTAAAAACAACTTAGGGGGCACCTGTGTAGCTCAGTCAGTTAGGCATCTGACTCTTGATTTCTGCTCAGGTCATGATGTCAGGGTTGTGAGATCGAGCTCCACATCAGCCTCTGAGCTGGGCAGGGAGCCTGCTTAAGATTCTCTCTCCCCTTCTCCCTCTGCCCCTCTCCCTCTACTCTCATGCATACGTGCCTTCTCTCTCTCTCTCTCAAAACAAACAAACAAACAAACAAAGAAAAAACTTAGGAAAGGTTAACCTGAAGTAATAGGGGAATTTTAGTGTGTGAAATTTTGGAAACTGAACAGATTCACACTGAATCATGCTATTCACTTCTTATTCCTTCATGCCCCTTCCTGCACCAGGTTGGATAGATATTGATGATCTTTCCAACGAAGTCAAGCATTTTAATGAAAATTCTAAAACAAAGCAAAAAAAAAAAAAGGCTAAAAGTGGTTATAAGGAATTAGGCCTTCCTACAGCATTTGCGGAGTCTAGTACAAAATGAAAATGCAAGACCCCTTGTTGAAAAATCGTTAAGAATTTCAACAGGGACACAGAGCATTAAACCAAATGTAAGGCGCTCTGAACCCAGAGCCCTGTGTGACTGCATAGGTCACAAAGCCATGAAGCCACCCTGCAAGGAATAAGCCACGCTGGCGTTCCGGTGGTCAAGTTTACATCTAAGGCTCTGAAGGCACAACCACAGGCCCTTGGCAATGAGTATTCACGAAGTGTGTCAGCTGACTGTGAAGCTTCCCGAGTCTTGAGGTACATGGCATAGAGGCGCCCGTGACAGTGCCCGCTGGCCCTGGGATGCTGGTCGGTGGCCAACTGACATTACAAGAGTTGGCACTAACTGCTTTTGAGACCTGCATGAAATATAATAATTTCCTGCCTCCTTGATTTTTCACATGTTAGTTAATTAAGTTACCACTTGAGGACAGAAAGTAAGCCACTGATTGAATGTTTTAAAAACTATCCTAGGACATGTAAAACTTCCATTCCGGACCACCTGAGGTGGGTGCATTTCCAGCTAATGTGAGGGAGGTGGCATTTCTCCCCAAATCCAACATCTCCTCATGTGTGTACGAAAGGCAGGCTTAGCCGTGGGAAAGAAAATTGGTCACATATTAAGGGGTAAGTTTGTTTTTAGCATTCCCACTATCATCTTCCTTTCACTGTCCTCCTAGTGAATACTAACAAAAAGAAAAGCCCTTTTATTTTTTTTTAAAGATTTTATGTATTTATTTTGACAGAGAGAGACACAGCGAGAGAGGGAACACAAGCAGTGGGGAGTGGGAGAGGGAGAAGCAGGCTTCCCGTGGAGCAGGGAGCCTGATGCAGGGCTCGATCCCAGGACCCTGGGATCATGACCTGAGCCGAAGGCAGACGCTTAACAACTCAGTCACCCAGATGCCCCAAGAAAAGCCCTTTTAGAAAACACATCATAAATAGTTTTAAGAATTTAAATCTACTAGAGATAAAAGATGCAGACAGCAAGCACCCTTGGACATTGTTATTTCCCTATTGTTTCCATTTTCCTATCTTTCCTATTCTTGTTCTTCTGCTCCTTTCTCTTCTACTTCACCTCCTTATTTACTTCGATCCAGTGTAAATGTAATACCTGATTACAAAGCACCTCATTGTGTCACCACAAAATTGATTAGGCTGTGGTCCAATCTTGTTTCCAATCCACTTACAGATGCTTATTTCATCCCTTTGGGTGGAATACGAAAAAGCAGCATCATTATTATATTGACATTTGACAATTACTTGTCTTGTTTCTATTTAGAATTGTATCTAGAACTAGAATGGAATCTAGAGATGACTCTGTTTAAGCACCTAATTTTGCAGGTTAAAAACAACCTCAGAGAGATAGACCTGTCCAGGGTAAACCCAGGCACTGGTGGAGAGCAGGACTGGCAGTGTAAACCAGTAAACTGTATCATGGGACTCAACAAAAAGAGCACAGAGCTGTCAACTAGCAGGTACTCAATAAGTATGTGTCCAATTGAGTAAAGAAATGCAGGAAGATATGAAATTCTAGAAACCTAGATTCTCATAAAGGCTCTGCTATTAACTAAATATACTAATTGATTAATTATAATTAATAATAAATATGAATTATAGTAAAAATAATAGTGATGCATTATAATAAATTATAATAAAGATATAAAGAGAAATTATAATAAAGATAATAAAAATAAATTGATTATAGTAAAGATGAAGATAAACTGATTAAATGACTTAACTTTTTACAACCTCTTTTTCATCAACTACAAAATAAAATAATACTGTTTTGACCAAAAGCACAGTTCCAGGAATAATACTCAATACATGTGCTTAACCTAATTTTTATTAATTATATAACAATCTTAACTTTGGCCAGACTGCTGGAAAGTTTAAAAGTATTGTATTTAAGGTTATTCTTTTCCAGAGAGGCTGAAAACCATCTTGTTATCTAACACTGTGGACTTGAAACGTCATACTTTATCCTCAGGGGTGAGTTGTGATATAGAACAGACCTGAACGGTCTCCCCACAGGCTTCTGTTAAGGGTGTGCTTCAAGAGTAAAGCGTGTATTTTATGGTGTGATCAGGGAAGGTCTCTGAAAAACAGCGCTGTATAATCATTGTACCACTTTTCCCTCAGTTGAGACAGATTCACATTCAACATTTATCAAATGTCTTCCATTTATAATGGTTTGTGTTTGGTATTAAGTTGAACCACACAAAATTGTCTTTCTTGTGGGTCAAGAACAGTCGAATGGTGGCAATTTCATATGGCTCAACCTAATACTTTAACATGTAATCTCCCTTTTCTCTGACAATTATTCTACAAGGTAAATGATGTTACCCTCATTTTACAGATGAAGAAATGAAGCCTCAGAAAAATTAAATTGATTTGCCTAAGGCTCTAGAACTTGTCCAGAGCAGATCATAGAAACCTACGATCTTTGGATTTCAACTAGGATGCTATTTCTTCTATACTACAAACAATACATTAAAAGACAGTGATTCAGCAATGTAATAAAAGTGGGTAGGCCATTGGGAAGACTGAATGGGTTGAGAAGCTCTAAAAGTCTCCAAAGAAGTTGAGAAGTAGAGAAGTGAAGTAAAATAACAATTACCTACAAAAATGTATCAATTGCCTTCCTCTTGGAGACAAAGAAATTGTAGCTTCAATAATGTGTCTGCCTTGGGCAGAGAGCACAGTAGGCCAGCAACAGCTACCATGTGACTTGAGGGTTCCAGGAGGCACTAAGTGATTATAATGTGAGTAAATGGAGGTAGAGATAGTACTGAGGGGAGAGGAGGGGACGTGATGAGACTGGGCTAGAGTCAAGAGGATTTTCCTGTCTATCTGCTAAACTCACTCACAGTTGTAGCTCTTGGAAAGCTGAAGTTGAACACAGAAGCAACTGAGCAGAAAGCAATTATTAATTGAATAGATTCTGCAAAATGAGGTTATGCCACATTAATCAGCAGCTTTTTGCAATCTGACCACTAAATGTCTGATATATGGGTTGTGCATTATTTTCTGTTAATTAAAATTCTTAGTACAATTATAGTAAAAATGCTTTGTCCTTACAGATGTTCCCAGAAGTGTTAGAAGGAAAACGTGCTGGCCAGAAATATCCCATGAATCTATGAGGGAGAAATTCATAAAACTGTATGGATCATGATCCATACACTGCCTTTTTTTTCTCTCACACTCAAACCCTGGCAAATATCAGACCAGGAAAAATAAAATAAGATAAAATAAAATGTCTTCAGACAGTCATGCGTGTCTTTTCTGTGTGCCTTCTCCATTTCTCTATGGTGATTTAATGAACGCTAATCACATACAAAGCATTACGTGAAGTAATGGAGGGGAGACTAAGAAAGACTTCTCTCTCCTGGTACCCCTTTCTGTCTCTTGTTACACAAGAATAAGTTAATTTACATTATGATTGTTGGTCCTTTACCTGTTCTACTTCAGAAGATTTTAAATGAGGCCTTGGGGGCATGAGAGTCAATAGTGTGGTATGAGGGCAGGAGGAAGTGATGCCCAAACCTAGTTCTTAACATTCTAAACATAGGGTCTTTGGATTCCCTATGAGATCCACGGATGGGCTTCAAGGGATCCATAAAAAAACCTTGAAATCTTATGTAAAATTGTGTGTGTGTTTCTACATATACACATGCATTATTTTCTAAGAAAATCAATAGTTTTCATTAGAGTTGTAAAAAGATTGATTACTTTAAAAGGAACCTTAAACCCAAAGAAACAGCACTAGAGATTTGGTGCCTGTGATTAAGTCGATAAGGATTTAGGAAATCTCTTAAGATCTGGAAGTCCTTCCTGGGATTTCAAGTTCTACCAGCCCATAGCCTGCCCACTCACTAGGTTGGTTTTCTTAAGCAAAGAAAGGTCGCTGCTGCTGGTGATGCTACTGAGTTTGCCCTGTCTGGAGCAGAGGCTTTATGCTCTCCTTATGGCAAAACTCGGCTCTTCATGAAATAAAAATGTCCCCCATGCCACTGGGAAATCACCGTCTCTTCACTCAGGGCATGCCAAATATCCGGAAGGGCATTTTCCAAGCCCAGCTGGCCAACTTCCTCTTCACCCCCCTCCTAGCCTGTTAGGCTAACCCCAAGTTTACAAAATTACCCACACAGAAGAAGAAATTCAAATGTTAAAGTGTTCATAATGTTTGGCCACATTTTTCATGTGATTCACATTAAAGCATCTTATGTAAAATTGAACAAGCATTGAAACAAGTATACTAATTACAGTGTAAATGAATTTTTAAGAATTGTAGAAAATGTGAATTCTTTTACTTCTATAGGCCAAGTTTGGAACATTAACAGAAGTGTTTGGTGGTGGTGGTGCTTTTTTTACTCTTTGTTTCCTTTTATTTATATGAAATGAAGTGGGAATAGAGAGGGGGAAAAAAGGAAAAATGACAGGAAACAGCCATCCACCTCTGCACCAAAATACCAGCAGAAAACCACAGTTACACTGCCATCTAACAATATATTCTGTTTAAGAAACTCCCTGATCCCAGAAACAGCCATGTAACTCTAGACAATAATGAAATTACATCCTGCACATGTTCAAAACCATCCTCCATAGCTTCCAATGACATAAATTTTTTTGTTGATGTTCTTTGCTTTCTTGAATTCTCTGAGGAGATTTTGTTTTAGAAAAGAGCCTAACTATGGCTTTCAGAGAAGGTGGTGATGGTGGTGACGGTGGGCACAGATGTGGTAATATAAGTTTATCAGGACCTCCAGTTTCAGCACCATCAGTTAGGAGCTGGGATAGACGTGCCTGACCATTTCTTATCAAAGAGAGGAGAAAGTATTTTTTTTTCTTAAGGAGAACAAATGTCTGTCAGGGTAAATGATTCACGCAGAACACTCAGCTCTTTCCAGGGTGACAGTAGCTGGGCTCACTCTCAATGTGTCATCAAGCAACCAGTCATTTCTAAACCTCTTCAGAGAAAAGGTTTAAAGCTGCTCTTGGAATCACACAAGTGCATTCAATTCTACTTTGCAAACCTTCAAATGGTGAGTGTCCCTTGTTTGATTTTTCCAAGAAAAAGGTAAATACTAAATAATAATAATAACAATAACCCTTGTACTGACATTGTTTCAAAAGTGTTGCTCACAAAGATCATCTGAGATGAGAATGTAGAATATTTTGCCAGAAATTGAAAACTGGAGATGATGTAGAATATCTCCATGATTTTCCCAGATGCTATTCAGGTAGGGTTTGCCCCTGGAAATCAGAGATCTGATGGTGGTAAATATCACAATGGTTCTATGAGATTCTGGGATCCAGTCACCTGTGAGGTTGCCATGTTCTGTAATCCTAGAATCCAAACTCGCAAAGGAATATAACCAACACTCCATGTAATCTGAGGAATACAATCAAACAGACGTGCTTACTGCACAAAGTAAGCCTGAAAGTCAAACATCCACATTGAGGTAATACAGCTCTCAAAGGGATCAAATGACACCAGAGATAAATGTATCAAGTTGTTGTGGCAACTGATCCAAAGTGTGGTCCAGCTGTTCCCAGTCTGTTTTCCCAACATCAGAGACTATTCACTCAAGGCAAACCATAAAAATACCTCCTTGCTCATAAAAAAAGACATTCTCTAACTTGTACGCCAGATTGTTCATCTCCTCAGGCCATGGTCTGCCTTTCCCTATTCTTCTGTTCATCAGTGTAGGATCTGGGGAGAATCCTGCCAACAATTACACTTGGGTTCCCTAATTTGATAGAAAGGCAGGTTACCTCAGAAGAGCAGGGGATCATGTGACTCATCCATCCAGAGCCACACACAAACTCAATTCTCATCTTCTAGGCCCATTTCTTTGAACCAGGTGTTTACACTTATCCTGTCTGGGCAAATGCTTTCAAAGTCCGTTCAAGGGGAAGCTGACTTATTTTTTTTCTCTATAAAATAGATCATGAAATACACCTATTAAAAAGGACTAGTGAGGGAAATAGTATAATGATAGAGTAAGAACTCTTCTCTGAGAACAGAACCCAGCTACATCCTGGATCATCATCTATTAGCTGTGAGTACTTAGACAAGCTACCTGCTCTCTCTTTGTCTTGTCAGGGCAATACTTCTCAGACTTTAATGTGCATATGGAACACCTGGGACCTTATTAGAATGCAGATTCCCATTCAGTAACTGGCATGCGTTGAGGCCCAAGAGTCTGCATTTCTAACAACTCCCTGGAGTGCTAATGCTGCTGATCTGGACCACACTTTGAGTAGTAAGATAGTCAGGTCTTTCAGGGATTTACTTTTATATTAAGCAGCTAAAACAATGTTTGAAGATGAAAGGCTTTCAGTTAGTGCTCTTCCTTTTCATTTTCATCATCCTCACCCCACACAATATATCACATAAAACACTATGTATACAGAGCTTCCGTTTCTCTGAGGATTTGCAGTTTGAGACAGCCAAAACCAAATTCTAATAACGTAAAATCTTTCATTCTTTTCTTCTAAAATGAAAAGACACATGGAAAGGAAAAATGGTTAGGTTGGCTGTGACTCTTGGAAAGTCCTCCCCAGAAGGTGGCTGTACTTTGGGTCATAGTGGCCTTTCTGACAATAGACACTGAGAGAATGAGGAAACACCAGAAGACGTGGGAACGGCGGTCACGTCTCCTCAGCTTCAGAACATTTCTAATATAATACAGTTTAAAGCTTTTTCATGCCTCTTGCCAAGGAAGGAACTTCTTCAGAGATAATATATATATTTTTCATTTTAAAGTAGTATGTATGAAAGTCAAGAATATGTATGGAGGGAAGCAGCAATTTTAAAAAGGCACCGTTCCACTCATTGTGCTATGTGGATGAATCATTTTGAAAGATTCTATAACATACTGAACATTTAGAAATGTGACTTCCATAAAAATAATAAGTAATAATCATGATCCAAACTTACTAAACACTCATGATCATAAGTATTACGCTAAATGCTTTACGTGCAGTACCACATTTATCCTCACAGAAATCCTACATGGTGGGGAATTATATGACACCTCAGATGAACTCCCATCTTAGAGACATTGATCTAGCTGTTCCCTCTATCTGGAACACACTTCCTCAGTGTGTCTGCTTAGCTGACTCCCTCACTTCTTTCACATCGCTGCTCTAAAGTCACCTCCAAGATCACCCTATTTAATACTGTGGTCTGCCCTCCTCCCTCCAGCACTTCCTTTATTCCTTTAAACCTACTTAAGACTCAGTGTAGTCACATGATAAATAAGTGTTAGAGCCTGAATTTAAAACCAGAGAGTCTGACTCCAGGATAGCCCAAAACTTGTTTAACAGAGGAGTAAAGAAAGCGAGGGTCAGGAATTCCTAAGTCTAAGCTGGCACCCACACCCTTCCCTTTCCCATGAAGTTACCAACTTCCCCACTTCCCCAAGGTGGGCTCCAGAGTGATTGAGACAAGGACGATTGGGATGTGGCACAAAGATTGAAGGAGTGATCTTGGGATTTCAAGCCTAGTAAGTCTCTAAAAGCAGCCCATTTAATACACATATATTTAGCAGATGCCCTTGATGTAATGCATATAATGTGCTTGGGCAGCTTTAATGAATGGCAGATGTTACTAGCTATGCACAGGGCCCTGGACCAGTGTTTCTCCAACTTTTCCTCCTCAGGCAAAGGAGATACCTGTGGGAACCTGGAGATAATGCCAGATCAAACCTTCTTTGGGCTTTTGTATATGTGTGTATACTCTGATGAGAAAGAAATAGCCCAAACCAATAGTAGCCACTTGAGACAGCTTCCCTGGGAGTGACTGAGGCAAAAGGAGCCACTAATGAAGACTACACAGCCTTCCAGAATTAGGTTGAGAGAAAAGCTACAAGCACCCCTTTGGCTGATAGTAGGGAGCCTACTGCCTGGGTCATAGGTATTATGTCTAATTTACAAAAGAAGACATTGAGGCTCAATGAGGTGCTGACCAACTTGCCTAAGTTCCCACAGACAGTATGTGCTAAGGATTTGAATTCAGTCTGCTAGACAGCAAAATCCATGCTCTGGATCAATTCTATAAAGCACAAAGCTTGACCCCAGAAAATTCTCAATTAAAATTAAATAAATACACACACACACACACATACACACACAGAGGTGTATGTATATAGTTTTTCTTAACACAAAGAGCTCTTTGATTCTTCAATTTACTTTCAGAAAGTTCTCTTTCTCCCCTTCCTTTTTCTCTTTTTACAGCCCAGCTCCCTATGTCATTTATGGCTCCCTTCTCTCCTTATCCTTTTGTTTTTAAGGCCTCTGCAGCAGATATTTGTCTAGCACAGCTCTCTCTGGAGCCCACAAGGATTTTCTTCCTATGGTGGTCCTTACCTCCTCCACCAGGAACATCTCTCCCTTCCTACCTCCTCTTCTTGAAGAAGGAGAATAAGCATGGTTTCCAAAAGCGATCACTAGAAGGACAAACTCCTTGCTAACTAGAACCCCAGGGGGCAGGATCCTGTCTCTTTTTTTTTCTCTCTAGTCAATCCATTAACATCTAGCACAATATCTGGACCTAGCAGGTATTTAATAAATATCTTTTGAATGGATTAACCAATAAAACACAACAGGGTTACCCCACAGAACCACCCAATTTCCTCTTTTGGCTGAAAAGACTAAAGGCAAAAGTCTTGAAGCACCAGCAGAGTGCTATAAAAATGCTCATCAAGATAAAAAGCTTTTGCAAAGCAAAGGAAACAGTCAACAAAACCAAAAGACAACCGACAGAATGGGAGAAGATATTTGCAAATGACCTATCAGATAAAGGGCTAGTATCCAAAATCTATAAAGAACTCATCAAACTCAACACCCAAAGAACAAATGATCCAATCAAGAAATGGGCAGAAGACATGAACAGACATTTTTCCAAAGAAGACATCCAAATGGCCAACAGACACATGAAAAAGTGCCCAACATCACTCAGCATCAGGGAAATCCAAATCAAAACCTCAATGAGATACCACCTCACACCAGTCAGAATGGCTAAAATTAACAAGTCAGGAAACGACAGATGTT
>NC_138374.1:26752557-26780810 GCF_054177405.1 Leptonychotes weddellii | reverse complement strand
AATCTCAGATCTGTACCTCTGAAACAAATAATGCAATATATGTTAAGAAAAAAAAAAAAGAAGAAGAAGAAGGTAGCGGGAGGGGAAGAATGAAGCGGGGGAAATCGGAGGGGTAGACGAACCATGAGAGACGATGGACTCTGAAAAACAAACTGAGGGTTCTGGAGGGGAGGGTGGTGGGAGGATGGGTTAGCCTGGTGGTGGGTATTGAGGAGGGCACATTCTGCACGGAGCACTGGGTGTTATGCACAAACAATGAATCATGGAACACTACATCTAAAACTAATGATGTAATGTATGGGGATTAACATAAGAATAAAAAAAAAACCACCCCAAACCAAAACACTGTATATTCAAAAAAAAAAAAAGAACACATCTAATTTGGTGTCTTAAAAGTTGGAAACTGGTTCTTCATGGTGCTATAATCTGGAGATCCTCATATGCATTGGATAGTTCGTTCTGCTATAGGTTGATAATTAAGTTCTTAAGTAACTTTCCATTATTAAAAGTAGCATTATAAAAAGAATGGGAAAACTAGAGTTAGGAACATTTAAAGTAAGGCTCATGTTTTCTCCCTCCACACCCTACCCCACATCTCTCAAAGAAAATCCATAAAATCTATAATTAAATACAAAATAGACTGGACCCTTATATAGAATATTATAGTTTACAGAGAAATATTTTAAAATTGAATAAAGGAGGGGCGCCTGGGTGGCTCAGTTGGTTAAGCGACTGCCTTCGGCTCAGGTCATGATCCTGGAGTCCCGGGATCGAGTCCCGCCTCGGGCTCCCTGCTCGGCGGGGAGCCTGCTTCTCCCTCTGACCCTCCCCCCTCTCATGTGCTCTCTCTCTCTCATTCTCTCTGTCTCAAATAAATAAATAAAATCTTAAAAAAAAATTTAATAAAGGAAAAGACCTACCATGATCCTGGATAGGAAAATCAATTATTCTCCCTAAACTAATTTATGGGTTTAATGAAATTCTAATTTAAAAAATCCCAGTAGATATTTTCGAAACTTTACAAAATCATTCTAACATTCATCTAGAAGAATCCAAGAATATTCCTTAAAACTGGAATAATGAAGAGACATTTGTTTGATCTACCATATATTAAAATATACCATAAAACCCACAAGTATTAAAATATTCCTAGGAATTAGAAAGGAGATCTTAGGAACTCATAAAGAGATTAGGAATTAGTAAGGAGAGATATGGAATAGATTTTTTTTTCAAGTTACATATAAGAATTTATTACATGGAAAAGAACTTAGTATATGAAAAACTGAAGCATTTCTTTAATGATGTTATGTAATTTGTGGCTATTTGGGAAAAAAAATTAAAGTCAGATCCTCACTTAAGATCGTATTTTGTATAAGAAATCAAAATAGTAAAATATAGCTTAGTTTCATTATATTAAAAAATATCTCAATTACAATTTAATATTTTGAAACAAATGATATTATTATCTTTTTAACTTTAGTAGCATATTGAAGCAGTAGAAAAGCTGTTTTAACTTTGAGGAAACACCACTATTAAATATGTATTCACATGAAAATTACTATAAACTACATTCTTCTTTTTCCTTCTTAGCAAAATGATGAAACCAACTTCAAACATACGGAAGCATTTTTACACTTATTCTGAGGAGGAAAAATCTAATTCACAAATAATGTCAAACAAAATATGCATTTCCAAATACTACCAAGATGACCAAACATACCCTTGTTTTTTGAGAAGTGTAAAAAATTGACCTCAAATGAGCAAAATGTTCTGTTTTCAGAAGTCTTTGACATTATTTTTTAAAACCAGAAGAAGAGAAAACAACTAGAGAAATAACACATAAAGGAAACCGATTAGACAAAACCCCAAGGAATAGACACTATAAGTCAATGAGTTTGGGGAATTCTCCCCACCCCCATGCTCCTTCCCTGAAAATTAGGGCTCTCTATGACTATCCTGTATCCATATCATTTCTATCCTTTATTTTTATATCTATATTGGCAATGTGGAAGACAGCAAGTCCAAAAGATCATAATTTTCTTTGTTCAAATCTAACATTGATGGATTCTTCTGCTCTCTAGTTCTGCCTGTTTCTCAGAAACTGGCCCAAACCACATAAATGAATAACTTCAACACAGCTGCAGAATGCTCCACAACAGTAATATTAGAGGTGGAAAAACATGCACACAGACTAGTGCTGTCAAGAGTGAAATACCATGGGAAAGTGAAATTCCGTTTAGTGTCTGGTATTATCCAAGGATTTTCAGCCATCCACTTCCATTCTAATCCCTAGATTTAGGTCTATGAATGTACAAGTAAAAGATGACCCAGGATGTGAATAACAAAAAGGGCAAGATCTTGGTTTTCCAAGGTTGGATGTCTCCATACCTGAATTATGAAGACAGAAATCCTGGATGATTATCCCAGAGAACAGAAGATGTCTGCCCTCACACTGACATCCAGTCATGCAAAGAAGGGTAAGAGAGGGAAAGGGCAGGGACTTGTATCAAAGGAAATTAGCTAGTGCCAGGCAGACATTTCAGTATTGGGAGATCTTTCCCACTGGAGCCAATCTGCTGCTATGGAAAAGAACAACATATCCTCTTTCATTGTGAGAGTTCCTTTTCCTCCCCCAAGAGATCCCAAATCTGGGAGAATTTCTTTCCTTTGTTATCCACCTGCACATATGACGTATCTGAAATACTGTTGAGCCTTCTCTCCCAGGGCATATCACAGCTCTCTCTTATAATAAGGCACATCTTTATTCATGGTCTTTGGGGTTTGAGTTCTACTTCTGGACCACAGAATGCAACCCTAAAAACTGGATTCTGAATTTTGCTCCCAGGAAGGAGGATAAATCCTTCACAGGGGACTGGATGTCTAAATGAGTACAAACTTCAATAAGAGAGTGGTAGTCTGATCTTTTTCCCCTTGTCCACAAAGAGAACTTTGGTTATGTAACTAGCACGAATAAGATGTGGTAGCTATTCTACACAAAGCCTAGGAAAAACCTGTGAGGAAATTATTCATCTTGAGTTACAGCAAACCAGGCATCTTCCATTTGGTCCAAAGCCACTTACTTTTTCATGGCTAGTTATATATTGAGCTATCTATACTAGGTCCTGCACAGAACAAATGATATATTGATACATCTCTCTCTCTCTTTCTCTTTCCCTCCCTCCCTTCCTGTCCCTTTCGCTCCCTCCCTTTCCTTTTTCTCCCCACCCCTATTTATATATAATATTACATTGGCAGTAAGCTGATAAATAGCATGGCTATATATTCATTGACTTTAATAGCTGGTGCAGCTCTCTGTTTAGGCTTCCCTTCTAGCTTACTATTCCCTCAATTTGATAGATTTATAGAGTTTAATATACTGGAACTTGAGATGGATGAGATTCTTCAACCAATCTTTCTTGTCAATAAAAATTACATCCATGAAGTTTAATTTTAAGGGCAATCTTGAATGAAGAAAGGAAAAAATAAGTTAGCTACCATATACTGATTGACAGGCATTTGGTAAGTGGTTTACACAATGTACAACCCTGTAAGGTTGTATTATCACTTTCATTTTATAGATGAAGAAACTGTGCTCAAGATCACCCAGGTAATAAGTTGCAGAGCTGAGATTCAAACCAGTTCTGAGTCTAAAGCCCTTGTTTTAACCATGCAGAGATGACAAATTTGTGATGTTTGTAGTGCTGTCCCCATTTTCTGAGCCCATAGTAGATATTGGTAATAGATCTCAATATTGTCTCACTAATCTCGGAATTGACCTATGAATCCTTCTAAAGACAGGGTACCAGGCACTATTACCTGGATCTGGTCCCCCAGGATGAAGCTTATTTGTTGCTAACGGGGAGTTAAAAGGAGGGAGGCTACAGGGCCGTGTTTGGAATAAAATGGAGGCAGATGTGAGATAACACATAAAGGACAAAATAAGTTTGCTTGATTAAAATGAAGGCAAATGGCAGGGGGGTGGGGGATGATGAGAGAAGATGTTGAAACAGATCTGGAAGGCTATGGCTGGAGCTGAAAGGTGCTGGTTAGGAAAGTATTATTATAGACATGTCTTGACAGTCTAAAATGCTCCTAAGGAAGTCATAAAGACTTGGATTCAAGCAAAGAAGGTATAACTGACCGGATATGATTTGCCCTGGCTGTGGAGTCTGATGGGAAGGAGGAAAAATGCATCAAGATGTCATGATAAATTTCACATGTAAAACTGAACTTTCCAAAAGTTCAAACTTTGGTATGAAGCTGAGTCTAGGAGAATTAACACTGTGGAACTAAGGTGAAAAAGGATTATATTTTTTCTAGTATGCTAGACCATGTGGCTTTGTTAAAAAATGAAGATTCAAAAAAATAGCACCACGGAGTAGAAAGACCATGGATCTAGGAGTCAGACAGATACCTGATTTAAGACTTGGCTCCACAGCTTATTAGCTATGTGGCCTTGGGTACATTGTTTAATCTCTCTAAACCATTTCAAATGGAGGGAACAGCACTTACTTCTTAAAGGCCTTGTGAAGATTAACAAGATAACATGCATGAAGGAACAAGGCTACTTCCTGGCATACTGTTGGCACTGAATAAATGTGAGTTTGGTAAAAATTTAATACCTGTGCACCTCCATTCCTTGATCTGTAAAACAAAGATAATAAAACCCGCTCTGCCTATATTACAGGGCAGTGGTTCTTATGCTCTGGTGTGCAAAGAACGCCTTGGAGTTGCTGTTCAAAAATCCAATATCTAAATCTTATCCCCCCACATTCTGGTTTGGTAGGTCTAGGCTGGAGCTTAAGAATCATGCTGCATTTTTAAGAAACTCAACAAGTGCTTCTAATGCAGGAGGACCATGGGCCACACCTTTGACCGATTCTGATCTTAGTAGTGCCTCTTAGGGTAGGCATTCTTGGAAGAGAGGGTAGGGTTCTCAGGGAAAGTAGAAGAAGAAAAAAATGAGAAAATAAATGGAAAAAAAGAAAGTGAGGAAGAATATCTGTGTCAAATCTAAGTCTATGTCCCAGGACTCCAGTCTCCTTCTCCAATGTTCTTTCTAACCCCCATTTGACTTCTCTGACATTGGAGGAAGAGAGAAACATCTTCATCATAATGGCAGTAATTGATGACCGTGGGCTTGGGGAAAGAATTAGGTTGTTTCTCTAATCAGGAAAGAAGTCCTTTCCATGGGGGGGAAAAAAAAGGCAAGTTTAGAAGTTGTAGTCACTAACACAATGCTTAGCTAGGGAGCAGACCCTTGCAGTAGCTAATGCTTCCCTGTTAATGAGTACTAAACAGCTGCTGGGGGCCTTTCCTCTCTAGAGAAAGAGATGGAAACTCTTTTCTTATGAACTAAGAGGAATAAATTGTTCTCTCCTCCTGTAGCTTGGTCAAGTCATATAACTCTTTCACAGTTGAAATAAAACAGAACAATTACTAGGAATAACATTGTAATAATTACTCTGTACACCAAATTGTCCCCAGCTGTGCATCTTCCCACTCCAAATGAGAATGTGGTGGTTTTTACACAGGAGGTAGACCAGTGATCACCCTCATTATCCTGGCATGTTATTGTAGCTAATCTTTCCAGTTCCTATATCCACTTGATTCTCTAAACTTCCTGGGAAACTACATAAAGTTATATACAAAAAAAAAAAAAAGGAAAAAACCTGCCTTTTCATCTTTGAAATACACTTATTCTTAACAATTGTGGCTGATATTCCTTTATGTGTCAACTGTGCCAGGAACTGTACTGGGCACTTTATTTCATTTAACTCTACAATAAGCCTAAGAAATAGGTAATTTAATCAGTCCCATTTTACAGATGAAAAGACTGAGGTTTTACAGACATTAAACAATTCCTCAAGATGACCCAGTGAGTCACTATACTAGGTCTCATCTAGTTGCAAAGTGCGTGCTTTTCACCATCCTGCTTTTTCCCTACTCACTATAGTAGAAAACAGATTGTTATTATAATGTCTTTATGGAGGAGGGGACCCATGAAGTAAAAAATACATATGGCCCATAAAAGTCATAATGGGAGCCACGTAATAGGAACATAGAGAAGTTTCCATCCTTATCCACCCATACAGTCTTCATTACTATCTATGCTTTAAGTACAAGTGGAGTCTATAAATCAGCATTAGGCTTAGTAGAATTAGACACAACTAAAGATAGAAATTCTGGATATAAGAATGATGAATCACAGACCTGTACCCCTGAAACAAATAATACATTATATGTTAATTAATTGAATTTAAATTTTTTTTTAAAAAGGAAAAATAAATAAATAAATTTGCTTGGGGCACCCGGATGGCTCAGTTGGTTAAGCATCCGACTCTTGATTTCAGTTCAGCTCATGATCTCAGGGTTGTGAGATTGAGCCCCTGTGAGGCCCAGTGCTGGGCGGGGAGCCTGCTTAAGATTTTCTCTCCCTCTTTGCCCCTCCCCCCCCAGCCCCCCAGCTCAAGCACATGCGCTCTCTCGCTCTAAAAAATAATAATAATAAAACAAAATAAAATAAATTTGCTTGTAAAAAAATGAAATTCTGGATATAAAAAGGAAATTTTTCTGTTTCTGGTTTGTAGACCATTGAGCATATAACATACATCATGCGGTCTGCTGTGATGGAGGAGGCCATTATTTGCTGCCTAATTGTCTTCTGCTTTTACCCTCATTGCCCAAATTAGAATGTTTTCCACAGCTCTTTGGGCTGCCACGGGAGCTAAAGGCCCTGTCTAGCTTTCTGTTCTAACACAGGTTCAGGTTAGAATATTCCACTAACACCTCGGTAGAATGTTAGGATAGCTTCCATTTTTCATTCAACACATTTGAGCACCTGCTATGCATTAGGCTTTTTGCCGGCACTGCATATACACTGGTAAATATAACAGACATACTTCCCACCCTCATGGAGTTTGTAATCTTTAACCAACAAACATACAATAAATATGTAGTTTTATATTGTGATAAATACCAAAAAGAGAACCAACAGAGTGTGTTGATAGAGAATTACTTAGCTCAGTTACTCAAGGAAGGTCTCTAATAGATGAGGAGAAACCAGCCATGTGGCAAGCAGAGAGAACACTCTAGAAGGAAGAGCATATGTGAAGGCCCCCAAGTAAAGAGAAGCCTAGCACATACCAAGCCAGTGAGGTGTGAGTGAAATGAGAAAAAGGGAAAGCTGAAGAAGGTAAGAATGAAGAGCTAGGCAGCAGTCAGATTAGTCATGGTAGAGCCTTGTAGACGTGGTAAGGAGATTGAATTTTATTCTAAGAACAATGAAAAGTCATTAGAGGTCTTCTGCAAGAGACTTATGTCATGTGAATTATATGTTTGCAGAAGATTTTCTGACAACTGAGTAGTGTATAGATTAGAGAGGGCAAGAATGGAAGCAAGCGCACTGGTAACAAGACTGTTAATGTGGTCCAGGTTCTGAATTTTCCAAATGGTAATTCTTTTGTTATTGTCTGCTATACCGCCATCCCTCCCCCCAAAGCAGGGTTCATATTCCAAGTTGTCCAGACATGTTTGTGGAACACTAGTCTCTCAAGATGGTCTCTGAAAATAAGACTCTGGTCAAATAAATGTAAGAAATTCTGCATGCTAAATCCCCTTCTTGGAGACTCAGAATGTAATGTATTAAAGGTGCCAGGAAGTGTTTCAGAACATTTGTGTATCCCAGTATTTCTCCAAATTACTGGACCATGGAACGTTTTATCCCCCTCCCCCAATATAATGTTAATATCCTGCAAAACTGATATTCTCCAGAGCACATTTAAGGAAATGCTACCATAAGTCTTTCTAACCAAGAGTTAACTCATTGTTCTTGGTTTACTGAGACCCCATTTTTCCACCTCCCTATCAATTATTTCAATGGTTTAGACAATATTTTCTGACTCCACCTATATTATATGATCATATCAGCCCTTATATGACTTCTTTCTTCTCTCCATTTCTACCATCTATTTTCTGCCACTTGTCTCTTTACTTTTACATTGTAAAAGTTGATGAAGTTCTCCTTTGTTTCAGTAACGATAATTGTCTTGTTTCTGGATCTGGATCTTCTATGAGACAGCTGTTGAGTATCCTGAAATGATCCTCTATATCAGTAATATTTTATCTCAAATTTTCTATCTCTGTCTAAAGCTCTCTATATGGAAGATTTTCTCTTCCAATTATTTTATTGGATTCTTTCTTTTAAGAGCTTTTTGGAGATATGATTCAATACAAATTTATTTAAATGTACACTTTAAGTGTACAACTCAATAGTTATTTATAGAGTTGTGGAAGCACAACACAATCTAATTCTAGAATATTTAATTTCAAAAAGAAACCCTGTACCTATGAGCAGTCACTCTCCATTTCCCCACAATCTCCACCAGCCCTAACCAATCACTAATCTACTTTTTGTCTCTATAGATTATCTATTCTGTTAATTTCATATAAAGGAAATCATACAATGTGGGGCCTTTTGTGACTGGCTTCTTTCAGTTAGCATAATGTTTTCGAGCTTCATCCATGTTGTAACCTGTACTGGTATTTCATTTCTTTTTATTGTCAAATAATATTCCAATTTATGGATATACCACTTTTTATTTATCCATTCATCAGCCACGGATATTTGGGTTGTTTCTACTCTTTGGCTATTATGAATAATCCCACTATGAATATTTGTACACATGTTTTTATGGACATACATTTTCATTTCTCTTGGGTATATACCTCAGAGTGGAACTGCTGAGTCATAATGGTAACTCTGTGTTTAACCTTTTTTGAGTAATTGCCAGACTGTTTTCTGAAGCAGTTGCACCATATTACATTCCCACCAGCAGTGTATGAAAGTTCCAGTTTCTCCACGTCTTCTCCAATATGTATTCTTTTTACTTTCTCCAATATTTATTCTTGCATATTTTTTTTATTTTGACCATCCAAATGGATATGAAGTGGTACCTCATTGTGATTTCGATTTGCATTTCCTTAATGACTAATGATACTAGGCATCCATTCTTGTGCTTACTGGCTATTTGCATATCTTCATTGGAGAAATGCCATTTCAAGTTCCTTTTGCTCAATTTTAAAATAGGCTACCTGCCTTTTTATTGTTAATTTGTAAGAGTTCTTTATATATATCTTGGATACAAGTCACTTATCAGTTACATGACTTGCAAAGATTTTCTCCCATTCTGTATTTTCACATTCTTTTTTTTTTTTTTTTAAAGATTTTATTTATTTATTCATGAGAGACAGAGAGAGAGAGGCAGAGGGAGAAGCAGGCTCCCAAGGAGCAGAGAGCCCGATGCGGGACTCGATCCCAGGACCCTGGGATCATGACCTGAGCCGAAGGCAGACGCTTAACCATCTGAGCCACCCAGGCGCCCTGTATTTTCACATTCTTGATGGTATCATTTGATACACAAAACTTCTTAATTTTGATGAGGTCCAATTAATCAATGTTTTCTTTTATCACTTATGTTTTTAGTGCTATACCTAAGAAATCAGTGTCTAACCTCTACTAGACTTAATTTCAGCAATTATAAGTTTAGTCTCAAAAAATATCTTTTTGTTCTCTTTGTACCTTTTTTTTTCATAGAAATGTGTTTTTATTCTGCAAGTACAATATCTTCCTATATCTTCATAAGGATACTAATTTCAAATTTTTATTTTTAAAATTCTTTTTTTTAAAGATTTTATTTATTTATTTGAGAGAGCAAGCACAAAGGAGGAGGAGAGGGAGAAGCAGACTCCCTGCTGAACAGAGAGCCTGACTCAGGACTTGATCCCAGGACCCCGAGATCACGACCTGAGCTGAAGGCAGATGCTCAACAGACTGAGCCACCCAGGAGCCCTATTTTTAAAATTCTGGTCTTGAACTATAATTCTTCCTGGGTCAATTTATTTATTTATTTATCTCGGGTTTTCTCTTTCATGCTACTGGTTTCCTTCTTATGTCTTGTGATCTTTGGCTATCTATTTATATTTAAAAATTGGGGATAAGTAGATTCTTCTAGGTAGCAGGTACAGAATTTTCTCAGCTGTTCAATATTTAGGCTTTTTAGATAAGTCCTTCCTTGCTCTAGGATCTCTATTTTGTTGGCAGAGCTTGTTCACCAACACACTTCACTTTAGAGAGGGAGTAAGGTAGTGCACAGACAGCCTTTGGGCTAGGGTATCTGGCAGTGCTTTATCTCAGTGTTTTACTCTGCAGGAACAACTCCATTTTAGCAACCAGTTTAGGCAATCCCTTCAATTTCTTTGGTGAAGGCTCCTAAATCTTGGGTTGGGATTTGCTCAGAGATAATAGATTGAGCTGTCTTTACTCTGTATGGGCAGTGTAGAGGACTTAAAATGATGGAGGGAAGAGCTGAGCTGTAAGTGTAGTTTCACTGCAGACAGACTTTTATATAAACCCCTTGGCTTGGTCTCCCTTTCTCACCCCAACCCTTCCTGACTCTGAGGCTATCTGCTAGGTGGACTGGCTATATTTTCCCAGAGCCTATGTTCTCTGGGTTGCCACTTCCTCACTCTGCTTGATCTGTCAACAGCCTTCCACCTGTTTTATAGAAATCTGTCAAAATCTCTCATCTGCTTATGATCCCTCTTTTGTGTGTTTGTTATTATGGATTTATTCTTTATCAATTTTTAATAGGAGCTGGGATGGTGGTTCCAAGAGGAAATGGAACTTGTGCTCAGATCACTATCCTGAACTTGAAGCACACCCAATATTTTTTAAAGCCATCTTTTGTTACTCCAGGGATTGTATTCCCTGAATATGAATGTGTGTTCATCTTGGTGTTACTTCCTTTTGAAAAGCTCCCTTTTCTGCATGTGATGGCCCTTGAAAGAGAGATGTTAACTGTCCAAAAGGAGGAAGTCATCCTTTATTAATTCTCTCACCCCACTTTGCTGAGATATCCATCAATAAATCATATATACCCTAACTTCTATCTCTTCTGCCATTACCTTAACCCAATCTACCATCATCTTGTAATGAAATGGTATTCTTACTGAGCTCTTTTGATCCCTTACTTTTGTACCTTGAAATCTATTTGGCACAGAGAATAGAGTAGACTCTAGGGTATGTCACTGCTCTTACAAAAACTCTGTAATCGTTTTCCATTGCTTAGAGAATAAAATATACAACTTCTTTACCATGGTATACAAAGTCCAGTAATGATCCTGTTCTGGCCTATCTGTGTTCTCACTTTCTGCCATTCTCCACTGGCTCACTATACTGCCCATCTCTCTATTCCTCAAATGCCTTACCCTTACTTCTGATTCAGGACATTGACAAACATGGCCTAGAACTTCTACCTAGAACTTTCTTTTCTCTACTCAAATACAAAAGAGGTATTCAATAAATATTTACTGAGAGGAAATTTAGTCGTCATCTCACTAGGGATGTGAAGGCCTCAAAAAAGCTCCAGGAAACACACTTTCAGTGAATATCTGCTTTTCTTGACACTGCCACATCGGCAACAGAATAGATTAGCTCCTTACTCTATAGCAGATACAGCAATACACTCCAAATAAGTTAAAAGAGCCTAACACTGAAAATTAAAACATTAGGAAGCCTAGATGGAAATGAAATAGTAACTTTATCCTAAATGTGTAAGGGAAGAAGCAGAAAAGACTATCAACAAGAAAGCAGACAAGAACAATTATAATAAAAATGAACTTTGGAAACAATAAGAATATGTTTCAAAGTAATAAGAAAAACAATAGATTAAGATAAAATTGTCATTATGTAGATGATGCATACAAGTTTACAAAAGAAAAACAGAAAACTGATATAACCCTAAAAAACAATTCTTACCCTTCTAGATAAAAAATCACTGACTAGGGATACCTGGGTGGTTCAGTTGGTTAAGCGTCTGCCTTCAGCTCAGGTTGTGATCCCAGGGTCCTAGGATCAAGTCTCACATTGGCCTCCCTGCTCTGTGGGAAGCCTGCTTCTCTCTCTACTTGTGTGTTCTCTCTCTCTCTGACAAATAAATAAATAAAATCTTTAAGAAAAAAAATCACTGACTAAAAATGGCCAGTTCACAAATAAGGAAATGAAAATAATAAAACAAGCATTTTATTAAGTACTTCCTATATGCTAGTCCTGAAGAAATAAACATGAAGATTCTATCTCTGTCCTAGTGGAGTTATATCCTAATTGGGAAGATAATTCTGTTTAGTCCTGTAACTACCTAAGTAAAAAAGCTTAAAATTGGTTCTCTGAAACTAAAGCTAATCATTATGATTTATATAAATCACTATAATTTATTTAAATCACTATACAATGATTTACAATGCTTCACAATCACATTTGTGCATACTGTTTTCAGATCAGATGAATTTAGAACCATCGGTTGAATAAGACCGTATTCATTCAATAAGCATTTATAAGACACCTACTATATTCTAAATGAATAAAACATAGACTAGGTCCTGGTCCCAGGCCACAGTCTATCAGGGAAGGCAGATATGTAAATAAATAATTTATCATCAATTTGATAAGTGCTAGAGAAAAAAATAAACAAAATGCTATTAATAAGGACAGAGGAGGTGATAAAAAATTTTGCCTGAGGATGTCAGAGAAGACTTGTTGAAAAGAGGAAAAATGAGAGGAGAGTGATATTCCAAAGAAAATGACACAAACTAAAAAGGGGCAAAGGTAAAAAGTGTATAGTGTCTTCCAAAATTTACATATACTTTGATGTAGCTAAGGGCAGGTGGTGCACAGGGGTATAGCTGATTACTAGCTGCAAAGTGAGGCAGATACTGGACCTTACAGGCCAGGGGTGCACATGAAAGCATTTGGACTTCAAGCAAGAGTGATTTGACCACATGTTGTATTTTTTAAAAAAACTACTCAGAAAATCTTGGGGTGCCTGGGTGGCTCAGTTGTTAAACGTCTGCCTTCAGCTCAGGTCATGATCCCAGGATCCTGGGATCAAGCCCCGCATCGGGCTCCCTGCTCAGCGGGAAGCCTGCTTCTCCCTCTCCCTCTCCCCCTGCTTGTGTTCCCTCTCTCGCTGTGTCTCTCTCTGTCAAATAAATAAATAAAATCTTAAAAAAAAAAAAAACTACTCAGAAAATCTATATGGAGAAATTATTAGAGTCTGAGACTAGATATAGAGAAACCATCGAGGAGGAAGAAAGGTTTAAAATAAAAATGAAAAGAAGATGGGATGTGAGTGATACTAAGAAGTCAGAAATAACAGAACTTAATAACGAACTAATGGACTATGTGAACAAAGGAGAGGAATGAAAGTAAAATGGCCTCCTGGTCTGTACCTCAGGCAAAATGGTTATAGTGTCATTAACCAAACCTGGGATGGGAGAAAGGAGACAACATAAGGTTTTAGAAAATGTTCAGTTCCCTTCATAGTTAACAGAATTCAAATTTAAACATCCATGAGGCACAGTCTTGCATTAATTAAAATAGAGTAAATTAATAAAAATATAATCACCACTGTGGGGTACTGGGGGAAAAGGTATACTAATACATTGCTGCCCTACAACCTGGTGAAGTCGTTCTGAAAAGAAATTTGGCAACAAATATAAAAGCCATAAAAATTATCATGTTCTTTGACCCAGAAACACAACTTTTTGGAATACAGCCCAAGGATATAATTCAAAAAAAATAAAAACCTATTTGTATAAAGATGTTTATAGCTGTGCTATATATTACAGACAAAAACTGGAAACAGCCCAAATGCCCAACAGTGAGGGAATGTTTAAGCAGACTTTGGTACATTAATGCAATGGGGTATTTTATTGCTATTAAGAATGACAAATATGAGAGCTATGTAGAAATAAAAAAGGGCAATATAAAGCAATGAGTAAAAAATGCAGAACTCAAAATGATGCATATAGAATGATCATAACTATGTAAAATGATATCTGTATTACCAGGAGTATTGGAAAAGACTACAGAGTTGGTAATTTAGAGTGCTGACATTTTTGTTATTGTTGGTTGAGTTGCTGGGAATGTTTATGTGTTTCAAGTTATAATTCACTGTATATTTAGTACATACACATTAAGAAAGATATATCTCCACTTCTTTCTGGCACATAAAATTTTTAAAAGTGCTCATCTGTACCTTCCCTTTCCATAAGTGATTTTCGCTAATCTCTTGAGTCCTATTAATTTTTGGATGTATGGGGAAGTGGACTCCATCCATACTCCATGATCTTCTAACTCAATCAAATCCCACCCCTTATGGTCATTCATAGCACCATGTACCTTTCCTTGGTATTGTCTTAGTTTTAAGATCAGTTAATTAATGTTTACATCTCCCCTACCATATTGTATGCTCCATGAGGGCAGAGAAAGTATCTGTTTTTGTTTATTATTATATTCCTAGTTCTTAATGTAATACCCAGAACATTGCAGTTACTCAAGAAACATTTGCAGGGTGAATGAATGATTGACCCTGTAGGTCATGTTACTGAGAGGGCATTGTCAGTTCCATGAAAATACACTGATCAAACCATTAAAGAAAAAGAACAATCCAAAAGAATAGCTACATGGATTAAAATGATAGTTATTGGCCTTGCTTTATTATGTATTATGAATTATGAATAAAGTTCTATACATGTGGTTCTTATCCCTTAATTGTAACACATAAAATGAAATCAATCTCTCCATCTCCATCACACACACACACACACACACACACACACAGTAATTTCAAAGTTCAGTTAAAGCATGCAAAAGGAAACCAAGAGCTGCATTTGTGGGTAGGGACCAAGGTCATGAAATTGCTGTGTAAAAAAAAGGGAAAGTTGCTCCTAAAAGAAATGGGGAGAAAAGAAAAGGGTGGGGAAAAGACAGGAGCTGAACTAAGGGCTTAGGAATTCTTTATAAAAAGGAAAATGCCTAAAATTAAATTTTGGGTAGTTAATGTTGTTACAGTGCAAATCCATGTGTCTTCCCAAACCTTCAGTGATATCTGCTGTGTTCATTACCTTAGATCAAGACTAAGCCACCCTAAAAGGGAGGATAGAGTTATAAGAGCCATCAAGCCACAAGGGCCATCTTGGAGGTTGGCCAAAAGTTTCTCTCCTCTGATAATCAATATTTATCTAACCTCATTTGGAATGTATACCTCACTGGAAAATGTCTTACTCATCTTTCAATTTCCAGGAATAACCATACCTATTCCAGAGTATGACAGGATTGCACATGATAGGTGTGTCTTGGTGCATACTCTGTGCTCCCAGGGAACTCCTGATTCTCCAACTTCATAGTTCCCACCCTTTCTGCTCCAGTCACATCTCCACTTTAGGTCTTGGATCAACATATAGCTTCAGCCTTCCTCATACCATTCCCTCAGACATTCCTTCTGACTCTGTATAACTGAATCTAACCTGCATGGATTCAATCTGGGCTGGCCTACCAACACTATTTAACATAGTGCCTCATCCATAACAAGTGCTTAAAAAAGATTATTAGATTCAGTCAAAATTGATTAAATGTGGTAATAATTCTAATGCTTTAATCTACAAGTAGCAGTAGTATTTCTCAACTTTTTAATCCAGCTATACTGGCCAGGGTTTTGTCAAGCTTTACTTTCTAGAAGTGGTCATAAGAATAGAGTAACAATATTTTGACTTTTAAAAAATATAAAATGTGATGAAATGCTATAATATTAAATGTGCTTTTTAAAACAATGTAATCCCTTCCAACCTGCCCAGGAGATTGTGATATCCTTCCCCAATTTCACCACCTTCTGCTGACTATGGAGGGCCTGGAGAGATGCAAAGCTCTTCTGCTGTTTGCTGGAGAATCACTGATTTAGAACTAGGGAAGTCACTATGAAAAGTCTCTCCATCCTGGGCGCCTGGGTGGCTCAGTTGGTTGGGCGGCTGCCTTCGGCTCAGGTCATGATCCTGGAGTCCTGGGATCGAGTCCCGCATCGGGCTCCCTGCTCAGTGGGGAGTCTGCTTCTCCCTCTGACCCTCCTCCCTCTCGTGCTCTCTGTCTCTCATTCTCTCTCTCTCAAATAAATAAATAAAATCTTTAAAAAAATAAAAAAGAAAAAGAAAAGTCTCTCCATCCTTCTTAAGACCACAAATAACCAGGAAAAATATAAATACATTAATTCATTACATTTATGAATAGTCTTATAAGAACTGCTAAAAAATATGACCTACCCATCTAGGAGGGCGATGACGTTCTTCCTGGGTCTCCCAATATTAGGGCCATACAAGCTGGCTCTGGAGTAAATCCGGATGGGTTGCAACAGGCTCTTCAGCTGGATGTAATCCTTTCCCAACTGGCTGCCATTTACCGCCCGGCCATGCATGGTTCGATAGTTATTTGGCTCTAGATTAAAAGCAGACATGCAAGTCAGAGTTAAGAAGGGTAAGGCTCTGCCAACCCTTTCCTGTCCACAGATCTTTCTGCCTTTTTCTTAACAATGTGAATAAAATAACCAAAAAGAGAGTGTAAGCTAGTTTAACATGAGGAACCATCATAACAAAAAGTTAAGGGCCATTTTAGCATTCTACTCATTTTCAAACTAATCTTCACATAAGATCACCTAATCCACAAGAGAGAGACCATGCTGATTTTTGGGTGATACTTCAAAATCAATGGTCTACTGGGCTGAATAGTGTCTCCCAAAGTTCATGTCTACCTGTAACTTCAGAATGTGACCTTATTTGGAAATAGAGTCTTTGAAGATGTAGTTAAGATGAGGTCATATGAGATTAGGGGGTGCCCTAAATTCAGTGCCTGGTGTCTTTATAAAAAAAATGAACGGAGAGGGAGATTCAGGTACACAGACACACTGGGAAGAGGACCATGTGTCGACAGAGGCAAAGATTGGAAGAATGCTGCTATGCCAAGGATTGCTGGCAGCAGCTACTAAAAGCTGAGAAAGAGGCATGGAATAGATCCTCCCTCAGAGCCTCCAGAAGGAATCAACACTGGCAATGCTCTGATTTCAGGCTTCTGGTTCCCTGAACTGTGAGAGAATACATTTCTGTTGTTTTACACCACTGAGCTTATGGTAATTTGTTAGGAACAGGTTTAGGAAACTGATACAAATGGTAAGAAAGGAAAGTTTTATAAAGATGGCCATTGTATCAAAAAGAAAAATCTTAATGTTTAATAACAAAGTGGCTGGGTGAAATAATTTAGAGCACAACACCCTCCCTCAGTTTCTATTAACTTGGTAGTTCTAAAAGGGCAAGGAAAGTCCTAAAAACCAGCAACTCCACTGCTGGGGGAGCTAACTTGATTTGGAATTAAGCACATGCTCCAGGTAGGGCAGATACCTTGGCTACCTTGAGGTTTTGTAGTGTCAAGAAATTGACCAGCAGACCTGCAAGAAATTTAACAGGGAGATCTGCGGAATAAGACAGACACAGTGGGCCTTGATAAGCTCACACATACGACACGCTTTCACCACTGTGTCTCCTGACTTAAAAATAGTTTATGTGGAGTTAATGTTACTCCCTTCACCATATTCTACATGGTTTCCTCAATGTAAAATGTCCAGCACATGCAGGACCATATCTCCATATGTGACCAGACCCACTAATTAAATATAAGTAACTCAGCTACTCCACTCTCAGATGGACAGCCCCACTCTTGCAGATCTGTAATTTAAATGCATACCCCTTGTCGTCTGGAAGGCTGTGTATGCTCAGGAGAGACTGGAGAGGGCACTAACTATCCATGTACTCGTAGATGAATGTGAAACCTAGCACATTTATAAAGGAGACAATGAGAAGGCATGCCAGAAAAGAAAAGCCAGTAAGAATTATAAACTGTTTAAATTTGGAATCTGTTCTCCAACTCACACACAGATCCACTGGCAAAGGATGGAAGCCTTACTGGTGCAAAGTAAGCACAGCCTCTAATCAATCATCGTCTAACATTAAGCTATGCTGACTCAGGGACAACCTCTAGGAAGCTGGCCTTAAGAAATGATTAAAAAATAGAAAAACTTAAGATATATCAGCATCTACACAATGCAAGAGAGACTCTACAGAATTATTCCATGTAAGTCACTAAACAAACAAACAAAAAAGAAACAAACAAAAAAAAACAGCCTCTGGGATGGAGGATTCAGAATCCAGAGTTGTTCCAACATATTACCTAAAATGTAAATTTTCAACAACAACAAAAATTACAATGTGCAAAGAAATAGGATAGTGTGACCCATAAGCAAGTAAAAAAGCAGTCAACAGAAACTTTCTCCTAAGGGACCCACATGTTGGACTTCATGGGCAAGGAATTCAAAACTACTATTATAAATATGTTCAAAGAGAGAACAGGAACAATAAAAAATTAAAGGAAAGTATGATTGTATTGACCAATCAAATATAAATGAAGAGACAGAAATTATAAAAAATTATCAAATGGAAATTTTGGAACTGAAATGATTTTCACATACAGAGGAACACAAGGAATTATCAGCTGAATTTTTACCAGAAATAATGCAGGCCAGAAGACTATAGGAGGACATATTCAAAATGCTAAATAAAAAAAATGTCAGCCAAGAATTCTATATGTAGCAATCTATCCTTCAAAACTGAAAGCAAAATTTAAACCTTAACCAGAAAAACAATGGAAAGAATTTGTTGTGAGAAAATGTGCCTTACAAGGAATGAGAAATGAAGTCTTTCAGTGTGAAAGGAAATGACACCAGATGGTGACTCAAAATGGCGCAAAGAAATAGAGAACACCAGTAACGGCAGTTGCATAGGTAAATATAAAAGACAGTTGAAAATATTCATTACTCTTTTCTTAACTAATTTAAATAACAGTTACATAAAACAAAAATTACAAAACTGTATTGTCGGGCTTATGACATATGAAAACGTAATGTTTAGAATAATAATGGCATGAAGGAGGGGAAAATTGAGTTCTATCGGAGCAAAGTTTCTATAGTTACCTGGAATTAAGTTAGTATTATTCTAAAGTAGATTGTAATGAGTTCCTGTGTATTACAATAAGAAACTACTATGAAAATAAGTAAAACAAAATAAAAACAAAGAAATTAAAGTAATACCTTAGACAATATCTCTTCTGCATAAAAAAGTAGTACAGGAGAAACAGAGGAACAAAAAAATGAAATAAATGGAAAATAGCAAGATGGCAGATATAAATTCAACCATATCAACAATTACATTAAATGTAAATGGACTGAACACTCCAGTTAAAAGCAGAAATTGTCAGGTTGAATAAAAATCTAAGATCCAACTAAAGAGACAGACTTTAAACTAAAAGATACAAATAGGTTGAAAGTAAAAGGATGAAGAAGATATGCCAGGCAAACAGTAACCATAAGAGAGCTGGAATGACTATACTAATATCAGACAAAATAGACTTTTTAAGACAACAATGTTTAAGACAACAATGTTACTAGAGATAATGTGGGGCATTTTATAATGATAAAAGGGTCAATTTGTTGGGAAGATATAACAATTACAAACATAGACATACCAACAACAGAATACCAAAATACATGAAGCAAAACTAAAGACAAAAATAGAAAAGCCAGCAATAATAGGAGACTTCAATACCACATTCTCAGTAATCATTAGAACAACCAGACAGAAAATTAGCACTGATACAGAAAACATGAATAACACTATCAGCCAACTTGACCTGATTGATATCTGTACAGTACTCCACCCAACAACAGTAGGATACTCATTTTTTTAGTGCATATAAAACGTCCTTCAGGACAGACCATATGGTAAGCTATAAAACAAGTCTCATCTATTTAAAAGGATTAAATCATATAATGTATGTGCCCTGACCACAACAGAATTAAAATAGAATTCAACAGAAAGAAATTTGAGAAATCTATAAATATTTGGAAGTTAAACAAATAATCCATGAGTCAAAGAAGAAATCACAAGGGGAATTAGAAAATATTTTTAATGAAATGAAAATGAAAATATAATGTGTAAAAACATATGGGATGACACCAAAGGCACAATCCATGAAAGAAATAATTGATGAGCTGTACTTCATTAAAATTAAAAACATTTGCTCTGCAAAACACAATGTTATGAGAATGAGAAGACAAGCCACAAACTGGGAGAAAATACTTGCAAAAGACACATCTGATAAACGACTGTTATCCAAAATATACAAAGAACTCTTAAAGTTTAGAAACAAACCACCTGATTTAAAAATGGGACAAAGTCTTCAATAGACACCTCACCAAAGGAGATACACTGATGGCAAATAAAAATATGAAAAGATAAGCAAAATGAAAATATGTTCCATATATGTCATCAGGGAAAGGCAAATTAAAACACAATTAAGGGCACCTGGGTGGCTCAGATGGTCGGCCATCTGCCTTCAGCTCAGATCATGATGCCCAGGTCCTGGGATTGAGTCCCACACTGGGCTCCCTGCTCAGAGAGCAGTCTGCTTCTCCCTCTGCCCCTCCCCCCTGCTCGTGCTCTCTGTCTTGCTTGCTCGCTCTCTCTCTCTCAAGTAAATAAATTTTTAAAAATCTTAAAATAAAAAAAATAATTAAAAAAAACAACAATTAAATACCACTACATGCCTATTTGAATGGTCAAAATTTGTTAACACTGACAGCACTAAACACTAGGTAGAATGTGGAGAAACAGGAATGCTCATTCATTGCTGGCAGGAATGAAAAATGATATGGTCACTTTGGAAGAGTTTGGTGGTTTCTTACAAAACAAAATATATTCTTACTATATGATGCAGCAATTGTGCTCCTTGTTATTTATGCAAAGGAGTTGAAATTTTATATCTTCACTTTTGTCTACACATGAATTTAAAGCAGCTGTATTCATAATTGCCACAACTTAGAAGAATGAATATGTCCTTCTGTAGATGAATGGATAAATGAACTGTGGTACATCTACACAATGGAATATTATTCAGCACTAAAAAGAAATGAGGTAACAGCCATGAAAAGATATGGAAGAACCTTAAATGCATAACATTAAGTAAAAGAAGCCAATCTGAAAAGGCCACATACTGTATAATTCCAACTATTTGACATTCTAGGAAAAACAAAATTAGGGACAGAGTGAAAAGAGTAATGGTTGGCAAAGTTCAGGGACAGGAAGGAGGGATAAACAGATGGATCATAGAGGATTTTTAGGACAGTAAAAACACTTTTATGACAACATAATGCTGGATATATGTCATTGTACATTTATCCAAATCCAAAGTATATTCACACTAAAGTGAACCATAATGTAAATTACAAACATAGGGTGATTATGATGTATTATTGTAGGTTCACCAATTGTAAAAAATGCACCATTGTGGTGAGGGATGCTGACAGTGGGGTAGGCTATGCATGTATCAAGGCAGGGAATATATGGGAAATGTCTACCTTTCTTTCAATTTTGCTGTAAACCTAAAACTGCTCCCCCCCAAAAGAGTGTTAAAAAAGTGTAGAGACACAAAGAGACAGTAGGGATGCACAGAGAGAAGGCCATGTGAGAACATAGTGAGAGGCTGGACATCTGCAAACTAAGAAGAGAAGCTTCAGAAGAAACCAGATCTGCTGATACCGGCTGATCCTAGACTTTGGGCTTCCAGAACACTGAGAAATTAAATTTTTGTTGTCTAGAAGAAAAAAAAAGACTCCTATATTAGAAAAGAAGAAAGATCTCAAATTAATAATCTAAGCTTCTAACTTAAAAAAAAAGCAGAAAAAGAAGAGAAAACTAAACCCAAAGCAAGAAAGAATGAAATAAAAAAAATTAGAGTGGAAATTAATGATATTTAAAAAATAGAGAAAACCAATAAAAGCAAAAGTTGGTTCTTTGAAAAGATCAACAAAACACATACCATTAGCTAAACTGACCAAGAAACAAAAGCAAGAAGTCACAGATTACCGAAATTAGGAATGAAAGAAGGAACAACACTAAGGACCTCACAGTAATTAAGAAGATAAGGGACTACTATGAACAACTTTATGCCATTAATTTAGACAACTTAGATAAAATGAAAGATTTTCAAGAAAGATACAAGTTATTAAAACCAACTCAAAAAGAAATAGAAAATCTGTATAGGCTTATAACAACAAAAGACATTGAATTAATCATTAAGAATATTTCCACAAAGAAAGCCCAGACCTAGATGGATTAATTGGTGAATTCTAACAAATATTTGAGGAAGAAATAATACCAAACCAATCCTTCATAAACTCTTCCAGAAAATGGAGGAAGAGGGAACACTTCTCAATTCATTTTATGAGGCCAATATTCCCCCGATACCAAAGTCAGACAAAGACATCACAAGAAAAGAAAATTACAGATGAATATTCCTCATAAATATAGATCCAAAAATCCCAACAAAATAGTTACAGACTGAATCCAGTAATATATAAGAAGTATTACAATACAATGGCCAAGGGGGATATATACCAGGAATGCAAGACTAATTTAATATCAAAAATCCAACTAATGTAAAATATCATATTAATGGAAGACCAAAAACACAGTATCATCTCAATAGGTGCAAAAAAAGAGGCATTTGGCAAAATCCAACACTTATTCCTGATAAATATTCTCAACAACTATGAATAGAAGGGAAATTCTTCAATCTGATAAATAGTACCTGAGAAAAACCTACATATTTAATGATGTAATACTGAATGCTTAATGGTAAAATGTCATACTTAATAGTGAAATATTTAATGTTTTCCCCCTAAGACTGTGAACAAGCAGGAATGTGTATTCTTGCCACTTACATTCAACATTTGTGTTAGAGGTTCTAGCCAGTGTAGTCAGGCAAGGAAAGAAATAAAAAGTATCTAAATTGGATAGAAAGAAGTAAAACAGTCTTTATTCTCAGACAACATATCCTGTATATAGAAAACCCTAAACAACTCACACACATGGGGTGAAAAAACACAAAATCTACAAAACATGTTTAGCAAGTCTGGAGGATAAAAGATCAATATATAAAATCAATCGTATTTCTAAATACCAGCAATGCACAATACATAAATGAAATTAAGAAAATAATTCCATTAATAATTGCATGAAAAAGAAAAAAATATTTAAGATTAAATTTCACAAAAAAGTGCAAAATTTGTACACTAAACTACAAAACACTGCTGAAATTAAAAATTGAATAAATGGGGAGATAATGTATGTTCGTGGACATACTCAGTATTCTTAAGATGGCAATTCTCCGCAAAATGATCTATAGATTCAATGCTATCTCTATTAAAATTCCAGCAGGCTTTGTTGAGGAAATTAAAAAGCTGTGTGGAAATGCAAGCACCTAGGATAGCCAAAACAATTTTATTTTATTATTTTTTAAAGATTTTATTTATTTATTCGAGACAGAGAGACTGTGAGCACACAAGCTGGGGGGAGAGGCAGAGGGAGAGGGAGACGCAGGCTCCCTGCTGAGCAAGGAGGGTGATGCAGGACTCTATCCCAAGACTCTGGGATTGGGGCCTGAGGTGAAGGCAGCCGCTTAACTGACTGAGCTACCCAGGTACCCCAGCCAAAACAATTTTTTACAAATAACAAAGTTGGAGGATTTCGACTTCCCATTTTCAAAACTCATTACAAAGCTATTGTAATCGAGACAATGTAGTGCTAGTATAAGGACGGACATACTGCTCAGTGGAACAGAATTAGGAGTCGAGAAATAAATCCACTTTTGGTTGATTTTTGACAACAGTGTTAATAGAATACAATAGGGAAAGAATAGTCTTTTAAGTAGTGCTGGGACAACTTGATATCTACATGCAAAAGATGAATTTTTAGACTCTAGCTTCCTAACATACTCAAAATTAACTTGTAATGGATCTTATACCTAAACGTGAAAGCAAAAACTATAAAACTTTTAGAATATAGAAAAAAAACACTTTGTGGTTTGGGGTTAGGCAAAGAGATGATACCAAAAGTATGATCTATAAAATGAAAAACTGACAAATTGAACTTTATCAAAATTCAAAACTTCTGTACTTCAAAAGATGCCATAAAAAAAGTATAAAGAGAAGTTACAGACCAGGGAAAATATGTGCACATCATATATTTGATGAAGACCTCGTATTCAGAATATATTTAAAACTTTTACAACTCAGTAATAAAGTAACTCAATTAAAAGGGCAGAAGATTTGAGTAGACATTTCACCAAAATAGATGTAAGAATGCCTGATAAGCACATGAAAAGACACTCAACATCATTTATCATTAGGGAAGTGCTAATTAAAGCCATATTAAGATACTACTTCAAACTCACTAGAATGGTTATAATCAGGCAGACATTGACAAGTGTTTCCAAAGATGTAGAAAAACTAAAACCCTTATACATTTCTAGTGAAAATGTAAAATGGTAGAGCTACTTAGGAAAATATTTGGCAGTGGTTAAAAAATAAACATAAACTTACAATATGAATTAGCGACCCTCCTCCCCTCCTAGGTATGTTCCTAGGAGAAATAAAAGCATATATCCACACAAAGACTTATATGTGAAAGTTTATAGCAGCATTATTTATCAAAGCCCAAAAGCAGAAACAATCCAGATGTCCATTATCTGGTAAATGGAAAAGCAAAATGGGATATACAGCCATACACTGGAATACTATTCAGGAATGAGCTACTTTTACTTGCTACAATATGGATAAACTTCAAAAACATGCTAGGTGAAAGAAGTCAGATGCAAAAGACTATTATATGATCCAATTATATGAAATGTCCATAAAAGACAAATCTATAGATAGGAAACAGATTAGGGTTTGCTGAGATAGGACATGGTTACAGGGATTGATGGCAAATGGGCATGAGGGCTCTTTTTGGAGTTATGGGAATGTTCTAAAATTGGACTTCAGAGATGTTTGTTCAAGTATATAAATTTGATAACTGAATTGCAAAATGAAGAGGAAGGAAGGGAGAGTGAGAGGGTGAGAAAGGGGAAAGGGAGAGAGGAGGATAGGAGGGACTGAAGGCAGGGGTACATTAATTCATTGTTAGAAAACAATAGGATCAAGTTGAATACTTCAATTTGAATTACTAAAGGACAAAAATGTATGAGAGAACAAAATGATGAACTGTTTTCAATCCTATTTATTATCTATCTTCTCTACTAGAATGTAGGCAGGGATATTTATCTGTTATTTACTCTTGTATCTCTCAAAACAAGCATAGTACCTTTGTACATATTAGGCAGTCAATAAATATTTGTTGAATGAAAGTTGAAGGAAGTGAAGAAAGCCAATTAGTTTTAATACCATTAAAAAAAAAAACCTCATAGGGTAGTAAAAAAAAGTGCCTCCTTTTCTGTTAGAAGTCCCAAGTTCCTGACATAGATTTAGTGTTTACTGCTGTCTTTAGCAATTCTCTTTACCTTTTTCAATGTATTTCCTCACCTGCATAATATTTCCTTTATTAGGCTCTTCATTTAGCACTTTAAGGTCCAAATAGAAGAGTATCTGGACTTCCTATGTAAACTAAATACTATGTAAATATAGGATGACAATATTGTTGACAATTAACAAATAAACCTCCTAAGGAGGAAAATCGAAGGTTTTTGTCACCAACCAGTGGCAGAAAATATGCACTGTATGCCCTTTAAAATAGAAGAGACAAACAGTACTTTTTTTTTAGTAACAGCAGTATTGAGATATAATTTACATCTATACAATTCACCAAATTAATGTATATAATTCAATGGTTTTAAGTATATTTACACTGTTGTGCAATCATCACCACAACAAATTTTAGAACATTTTTATCACCCCCAAAGAAACCTCAGGCCCTTTAGCAGTTCCCTCGCATATCTCCCACCCCTAGCTCTGGGCAACCACTAATCTACTGTCTCTTTAGATTTACCTATTTTGGACGTTTTATATAAATATGTGTCTGGCTTTTTTCATTTAGCATAATCTTTTCAAGGTTCATCTATGTTGTAGAATGTATTCATTCCTTTTTTTGTGACCAAATAATATTCCATCATATGGCTATACCACATTTTATTTATCCATTTATCAGTTGATGGACATTTGGGTTGTTTCCACTTTTTGGCTATTATGAGTAATGCTACCATGTATAAATTTTTCTGTGGACATATGTTTTCATTTCTCTTAAATATATATGTAGGAGTAGAATTGCTAGGTCATATAGGAACTCTATATTTAACTTTTTGAGGAACTGCCTGACTGTATTCCAAAGTGGCTACACCGTTTTACATTCCCACCAGCAGTGTATGAGGGTTCTGATTTCTCCACATCCCTGCCAATAGTTGTTATCCGTTTTTTTTTTTTTAAGATTTTGTTTATTTATTTGACAGAGAGAGACCCAGCCAGAGAGGGAACACAAGCAGGGGGAGTGGGAGAGGGAGAAGCAGGCCTCCTGCAGAGCAGAGAGCCCGATGCAGGGCTCGATCCCAGGACTCTGGGATCATGACCTGAGCCGAAGGCAGATGTTCAACGACTGAGCCACCCAGGCACCACCATTGTTCTCCTTTTTTTATCATGGGCATCCTAGTGGATGTGAAATACTATCTTATTGTGGTTTTGATTTGCTTTTCCCTGATGGCTAAAAATGTTGAGCATCTTTTCATGTGTTTTTTTTTTTTTTTGGCCTTTTGTATTTTTTCTTTGGAGAAATGTCTCTTCAGATCCTTTGGTCAATAGTATTCTTTTAACGGATTCTTGAGTTGTCCTTAATATGAAGTGAAACAACACAGCAAATGATATCCACAGATCCAAGAAACAGGTATGGATTCACTAAATCTACTGTACTTCACTATTTGGTCTCTTCCTATTTAGAAGATCAATTCAGTGGCCAAATATCCTAAGTGTTTTCTGGGCCAGTACCCTACAGATGGTCTAACTGAGGCTGTTCCAGGCCAACTTATTTTTTATCTCGTCAATTCAGAGGAAATAACAGCCTTACTTACCATTTCCCAGTTCCCAAGAAATGTTGTACTTTTTGCTGGCACTGTACTTCAACAGACTCAGGGCACTAGAACTGTTCCAGGAGTTATTGGGATTACGACGCAGTGCATTTAGAGCAAATATCAGGTGGAGTCCAGAGCAATCAGCAAAATTATAAAGTTTGTCTAGAGACCTGGCTGGGAAGAAGCAGAAAAAGGCTTGTAACTTTAAAATCAACATTCCAACAAAAGGAAAATATTAGCTACTATAAAAAGCCTTTCTATGAGCTTCCTGCTAATTAATTCCTGCTAGGAATTATACAGAGAGGCTTCAAAAGGATTATATTACCTCTTGGTTCAGGGTACATTTTGAAGTGATTTTAGAAAGCAGCACACAGAATTCTAGACACAGGTTGCAAATTAGCAACCAAGTCTATTCCACAGTATGTTTTATTTGTTAACAACAACAACAAAATGGAATTGCTTTGGAATTACTTTGGAAATTCACAAAGTAGTTCGATTTCTAGCTTCTCTTGAAAAATCAGATGATCTGACACTGCTGGGTCTGTATTCCTTTGTGAAATGATAGGAATAGTGTTGGGAGGCAAGGCCAAGAGAGATGATGACTGGCTGGTAAGTCTTGGAAAATAGCTCAGCCTAGCAGCACTTCAAAAAAAAAAATTTACTCAATTCCACATTTCTAATATTTCTGAGAATGGAAACACCATTAGTGTAAATATATTCATTGTCACTTTGATCCTTGATACCATCAACTCTACTCACCATGTGTCCCATACCCATCCCATTCCTTCACATCTATCATCACCATTCTGGTTCTAGTTCTCATTTCCACTTGGATGAAATATCACAACAATCTCTGTGCTTGCCTGTTCAGATTCATCTTTCTTCCAATCTCTTTCATCAGTTTCACTCACCTCTCAAAACCTTAGTGGATTTTTAAAACTGTTTTCTTCCTTAGTTCAGGACTTTAAAACTCAATCATAATTTTCCCCCAGCTTCAAGCCTCTCTATTGTCGTCTATGAGTTCTTTGTTGGTGTCACCCAGTTCTATTTATTATAGAATCCCCTGCTCCATCAGCCTTTGCTCTAATTATTCTCCTCATTTGGCATGCCCTTTTCCCTCTTTTAAACATATCCAGATCTTACTTGTCCTTTTATTTTTTATTTTTATTATTATATTAATCACCACACATTATATCATTAGTTTTTGATGTAGTGTTCCATGATTCATTGTTTGCGTATAATACCCAGTGTTCCATGCAGAACGTGCCCTCTTTAATACCCATCACCAGGCTAACCCATTCCCCCACCCCTTACCTCTAGAACCCTCAGTTTGTTTTTCAGAGTCCATATTCTCTCATGGTTCGTCTCCCCC
>NC_138374.1:26736003-26752057 GCF_054177405.1 Leptonychotes weddellii | reverse complement strand
GATGGAATATGACTATAAAGATGAAAATTATAAAAGATTTTATAAAAGGAAATGATAAGTTGTTTGAAAAAAGAAAGAAGAGGATTTAAAAAGAAAAAGAAAAAAAAGGGAGAGAATGTGATCAGAAAGGACACTAGAACAAAGCCATACACTAGAGATTTAGGGTATATTTTGATCTGTTAGAAGAAACTGTATCTCAAAATTTTAAAGAGAGAACAACTTATATATATATATTTATATATATATGCCAAAAATAAGGGTAACTACTATGAAGGGATAGAATATGACTCTAACAATGAAAAATAAAAATGTTTTTTAAAAAAGGGATTGATAAGATGTTGGTTGAAAAAGGGAAAAAGAAAAATTAAAAAAAAAAAAAAAGACAGTTAAAAAACAATTAACTTTGAAAGACTAAAGAATCATGGGAAAAAAGCCATGAATTCTATGTGCAGTATTCCCCTAGTGCTGGAGTGCTGCCGTTCTCATTGATTGGTAAACTTGGTCTTGGCTGGCTGTTCTTCCTGATCTTCTGGGGGAGGGGCCTGTTGCCATGGTTCCCAAATCTCTCTGCCAGAGGTGGAATTGCCCCGCCCTTGCCGGTCTGGGCTAAGTAATCTGCTCGGGTTTGCTCTCGGGAGCTTTTGTTCCCTGCAAGCTTTCCGTACAGCTTTGGAGGACGAGAGTGAAAATGGCGGCCTCCCAATCTCCGCCCCGAGGAGCCGAGAACTCGGGGCCCCACTCCTCAGTGCGCCCCCAGAGAAAAGCAGTCAGTCACTCCCACCTCCCTGGTCTCCGGCCGCACTCTGTGCTTACCGGGCCTGTGACCCAGCATTTCTATTTCTGGCACACAACCCCGTGTGGAGTCTCCAAACCCAGCAGATCCCTGTGGTGCACTCCTGTGCCCCTCCTCCCGGGGAAGGAAGGGGAGTTTCCCCGGATCTACGGCTTGTTGGGTCCCTGCTGGAGGAGCAGTGGCCCGACTGTGCCATGGATCATGGTTTGTGGCAACCCTGAGCTGAGAGCCCGCGCCTCGGCTCCGTCTCTGCAGGCGGCTTCCCCGCTCCGATACCTGGGAGCTCTGCTGCACTCAGGCACCCCTGGTCTTTCTGTGACCCCGAGGGTCCTGAGACCACACTGTCCCGCGTGGGTTCCACCCCCCGCTTAGCCACTGGAGCAACGTCCCTCAGCAGAGCAGATTTCTAAAAGTTCCGATTTTGTGCTCCATGGCTCTATCACTTGCCAGAAGCGGCCAATGGAGGCCCCTCCCCCACCGTCTATCCTCCCAAGTATCGCCTCGAATTCACTTCTCCGCATGTCCTACCTTCCAGAGAGTGGTCGCTTTTCTGTTCAGAGTTGTTGCTATTCTTTTCTTCAATCTCCTGTTGAGTTCGTAGGTGTTCAGTATGGTTTGATCCCTATCTAGCTGAATTCCTGGGACCAGATGAAATCCAGGTCTCCTACTCCTCTGCCATCTTGCTCCGCCCCCCTCCTTACTTGTCCTTTTAGACAGTGTTTTATAAGGTATGAATGAAACGACTTTAAGTGATAAACAGATTGAAAAAAAATTTAGGTTAATAATTATGATCAGGGGCTCACATTACCCTGCAGGGTTTCTCAAATGGGGTTCTGTGGAACACTAGGGGGTTCCACAAAAAATGATGCAGGTGACCAAGGTGCCCCATTAGCAACTGTAAGTCTTTTAGTCTTGTAAAACAGAACCATGGTCATTTGGTTGAGTCCATTATCAGTTTTTGATGTAAGGTATGGGGAGGCTGCCATTTTTATCTTCTTACATATATGAGAAAGTATTTTTTAAGAAGCACCAAGAACAAGGACAGAAATTGTCTCATTTCAGTTGGAAATAAAATCCATGGGAACGTATCTCACATTCAACCCAGAGTCTAGTAACTATGCAACAACAAAAGGCATAGGTTTCACATTAAAGAAATAAACTTATTTATTTTTAGCTCCAAAATAGCAATTAAAATTAAAATGTGTTTATAAGCCTATTAAAGTGATCATGAAACCAATACATGTGTATATTAATTTTACAGTTATCTTATATGAGCTTGACCATGCCATTCATTAAGAAAATGGCTTCTTTCAAAGTATTATATAAAATTGTGTCTTAGGGGGTGCCTGGGTGGCTCAGTCATTAAGCATCTGCCTTCGGCTCAGGTCATGAACCCAGGGTCCTGGGATCGAGCCCCACATCGGGCTCCCTGCTCAGTGGGAAGCCTGCTTCTCCCTTTCCCACTCCCCCTGCTTGTGTTCCCTCTCTTGCTGTGTCTCTCTCTGTCAAATAAATAAATAAAATCTTTTAAAAATAAAAAAAATAAAAAATAAATAAAATTGTGTCTTAGGCTAAAAATTTATTCATATTGCTTTGACATGTAGTTTTATTAACTTTACTATTCAACATTGTTAATTTATTTTCATATTGAGAACATTAATTATATTCACAAATTTTATTTAAGTAAGCCTAACAAGTCTACCTTTAGAAAAATTATATCCCATTTTGGCTTAAACCAGTTATTTAATAAAAACATATATGTTTGCCTATAAGTTTTCAAATTCATGAAAAGGAAAGAAAGGGATTGATTTCAATAAAAAAATTAACTACTTGTTTTTCTTTTTCTTTTCAAGAAAGGTTGTCTAAAAAGTTATTTTTAATTTTTTTAAAAATCTGGATCTGATTTTATTTTTATTTAAGTCAGATTTACAGGGATACAATGTACATAGAATAAAATTCACTCTTTTTTCCCCCTCCTTAATGGTCATCACCCAGTTACTCCATACCCCTATCAGCACTCCTCCAGCAACCCTCAGTTTGTTTCCTATGATTAAGAGTCTCTTATGGTTTGTCTGCCTCTCTGATTTCATCTTGTTTTTTTTTTTACTCTCTTCCCCTATGATCCTGTTTTGTTTCTTAAATTCCATAAATGAGTGAGATCATATGGTAATTGTCTTTCTCTGATTGACTTATTTTGCTTAGCATAATACCCTCTAGTTCCATCCATGTCATTGCAAATGGTAAGATTTCATTCCTTCTGATGGCTGAGTACTACTCCATTGTACATACACACCACATTTTCTTTATCCATTCATCTATTGATGGACATCTCAGCTCTTCCCATAGTTTGGCTATTGTGGACATTGCTGCTATAAACATTGGGGTGCAGGTGCCCCTTTGGACCACTGCATTTGTACCTTTGGGGTAAATACCCAGTAGTGCAATTCCTAGGTAGTATGGTAGCTCTATTTTCAACTTTTTGAGCAACCTCCATACTGTTTTCCAGAGTGGCTGCACCAGCTTGCATTCCCACCAACAGTGTAGGAGGGTTCCCCTTTCTCCACATCCTTGCCAACATCTGTCGTTTCCTGACTTGTTAATTTTAGCCATTCTGACTGGTGTGAGGTGGTATCTCATTGTGGTTTTGATTTGTATTTCCCTGATGCTGAGTGATGTGGAGCATTTTTTAATGTGTTTGTTGGCCATTTGGATGTCTTTTTTGCAGAAATGTCTGTTCATGTCTTCTGCCCATTTCTTGATTGTATTATTTGTTCTTTGAGTGTTGAGTTTGATAAGTTCTTTATAGATTTTGGATACTAGCCCTTTATCTGATACGTCATTTGCAAATATCTTCTCCCATTCTATTAATTGTCTTTTGGTTTTGCTCTTTCCTTTGCTGTGCAAAAGCTTTTTATCTTCATGAAGTACCAATAGTTCATTTTTGCCTTTGTTTCCCGTGTCTTTGGAGATGTGTCTAGCAAGAAGTTGTTGCGGCCAAGGTCAAAGAGGTTGCTGCTTGTGTTCTTCTCTAGGATTTCGATGGATTCCTGTCTCACATTTAGGTCTTTCATCCATTTTGAGTCTATTTCTGTGTGGTGTAAGGAAATGGTCCAGTTTCATTCTTCTGCATGTGGCTGCCCAATTTTCCCAACACCATTTGTTGAAGAGACTGTCTTTTTGCCATTGGATATTCTTTCCTGCTTTGTCAAAGATTAGTTGACCATAGAGTTCTCCATTTCTGGGTTCTCTATTCTGTTCCATTGATCTATGTGTCTGTTTTTGTGCTAGTACTATACTGTCTTGATGACTACAGCTCTGTAATATAGCTTGAAATCTGGAATTGTGATGCCACCAGCTTTGTTTTTCTTTTTCAACATTCCTTTGGCTATTCGGGGTCTTTTCTGGTTCCATAGAAATTTTAGGATTATTTGTTCCATTTCTTTGAAAAAGTTGATGGTATTTTGATAGGTATTGCATTGGATGTATACATTACTCTAGGTAGCATAGACATTTTAACAATACTTGTTCTTCTAATCCACGAGCATGAAACGTCTTTCCATTTCTTTGTGTCTTCTTCAATTTCTTTCATGGGTGTTCTATAGTTTTCTCGGTACAGTCGCTTGCCTCTTTGGTTAGGTTTATTTCTAGGTATCTTATGGTTTTGGGTGCAACTGTAAATGGGATTGACTCCTTAATTTCTCTTTCTTCTGTCTCATTGTTAGTGTATAGAAACACAACTGATTTCTGTGCATTGATTTTATATCTTGTGACTTTGCTGAATTCCTGTATGAGTTCTAGCAATTTTGGGGTGGAGCCTTTTGGGTTTTCCACATAGAGTATCATGTCATCTGCAAAGAGTGAGAGTTTGACTTCTTTGCCAATTTGGATGCCTTTTATTTCTTTTTGTTGTCTTATTGCTGAGGCTAGGACTTCTAGTATTATGTTGAACAGCAGTGATGATAGTGGACATCCCTGCCGTGTTCCTGACCTTAGGGAAAAGGTGTCAGTTTTAGTTTTAAATAGGGAGAAAAAAAAAAAAACCCTATCCTTGTACTTACCACATATCACATACCATACTCAATGGCATTGCATACTCAATAGTATGATAGAAATTTGTGGTAAGACTTTTAGTCCTACTTGGGTAAGGTATAAAAAAATCATGTAGGAAATTTTAAAAAGGAAAAATTGAAGTATCTTCTATCTATACCACTGACCTACATTGGAGTTGGTATCCATAGGCTAAGAAGTTGGCTAAACAGATTCTCAGGAAACCATCACTGTCTATTTAAATGAGCATTGGCAATTATTACTGGATAATAATATCTACAACTAAATGATCTCACTGACATACTATGAGATTTAGATATTTTTATCCAGAGGTTCCCTGAAACTTGAGAATTATTTCAAGTGTTCCTCTGGTATAAAAAGCTTGAGAAAGTGCTCCTAGAGTTAAAGAATGCATAGGAAAACAAATCATCTGAACACCAAAATATTCACTGTTGAACTGAAGACTGACTTAAACATTCTTTCCACTTGGCAAAATCCTCACTAATCAAATCAATAATGTTTTTAATTTCTCCAATATAATGCAAACCCATTATAAATCTATTGGAAAGCCAACTTACAAGTCTGAGCAAAAGAGGCAGGATTTCATGAAATCAACGAAAATAATGTCTGGTAACTGCTCAAATCACATGCAAATCCACTAATAAATAAGGATCTAGAAAAATTAGATCAGTTAACTGAACAAGAGAAAACTCACAAGGATAACAATAGGTTGCTCAAAAATAATTTGAATATTAAAAGATAAAGAGAGGTTTATTGTGAAGTCTTTTAATATTTATGCTCATGCACAAAAGTTAAATTATTTTCTCAGAAAAAATACTCAATATTCAATTAACTAATGTTTTGTTCATTGAAATTGTTCATAGTTGCAATAAGAGCTTATAATTTGTTACACTTATTTTCATAATTTTAGTGTCATTTAGAAATCAAACTTTTGCATCAAAATTGAATATGAATAACTAATATTCTTTTTAGGTAGACTGATTCCTTTAAGTGGCCTTTTTCTAGAATTATCTTTATGTGATGAGAATTTCCTGTGTAGTTTTCATGTATATTAGAAAAACAAACAATATATATAGCAAACACAAAAGCACATCAAACCTATGATTTCATGGATTTGATCGTTTAAGACAAGGCAAAGGGATTTACACCCAAAAAGGATGTCAATTTAGAAAAAAGTATGGGGAAATAAAAATATAGATGGTTTGTTAACATGGCAAACATTGAGAACTAGACTGCTAGAAATTTGGGAAATACTTCCTTAAGGATAAGTTTAAGTCCCGCCTCCTATGAAGCCATTCCTGAACACATCAATCTCCCTACAGTGACCACAACTTTCTCTAAACACAGGTTCTATATCATTTGTTAGCATCTGGGTGTCTTGTGGCATCTATGGCATTTTCTTATTTTGGGATTTACCTCTTGATTTAGTCACTTTTCCAGACTGAATGGCTTGTTTTTCCAGTTAGCCTGCTAAATTCCTTAAGGATTGTTCTGTATCTCATTATATCCTTCATAGCATCTATCTGAGAATGATTTCCTGCCTTAAAATCATGCTGAAGTATTCTTACAACCCAAATCTTTTTTGTTGCATATAAGTGATCTAGAAAGAAACTGAAAGGACCCAAAGAAAGATCTGTATAATAATTATTATCGCTAGTTCACATATATACTCTAAAGTTTATTAGAAGATTACATATATTTAAAAAAAGATTACATACATCTGAATATAGAGCATTTAGTAGATGCTCAACAAATGTAATCTCCCTTGGACTATCTACTGTCAGGTTCCATCCAAGCAACCAAATACTTAAATATGACTTTCTACTCTCTCCACCAGAGGGTGCCAATGCCTCTATGTCCTCTAGACAGGTTCCCTGGCATCTCATATGAATAGAATTCTTTTTTTTTTTTTAAAGATTTTATTTATTTATTTGAGAGAGAATGAGAGAGAGCACATGAGAGGGGTGAGGGTCAGAGGGAGAAGCAGACCCCCTGCCGAGCAGGGAGCCCGATGCGGGACTCGATCCAGGGACTCCAGGATCATGACCTGAGCCGAAGGCAGTCGCTTAACCAACTGAGCCACCCAGGTGCCCATATGAATAGAATTCTAAGCAGCCTTGTCTCAAAGGCAGCTGAAAATGAGGAGCTGGGGCTTGAGATGAAAAGGAGAATAGGCTTGGGAATCATCTATATAGTGCTGATAGTTGATGCTATGAAAGTTCTTGAGGCTTCTGAAGAACAAAATGGTTGAGGATGAAACCTTAAGAAATGTCTACATATAAAGGTCCAGAAAAAGGGCAGAGAAGAAGAAAACACAGACATGTTATCTTAAGGAACCCCAAAGAAGATAGTTTCAAGGATGTGCTAGTCAATGACAGTACATGTTAGTGAGAAATTGAGAAGCAAATGGACTGGGAAAAAGTCATTACAGTTAATCAAATAGTGAGGTTAGAAAGAAAATTTAGGTTGGGGTGTAGACTTAAAGAATGAATGGTAAAGAACAAGGAATAGACTCTGGACACTCAACTTATTTGTTGAAGTTCTGTGCAATAACAGGAAAAAAACAAAACAAAAAAGTTACTGGAGAAGTACCAAAGATAAGTTTAAGAAAAAAATCAAGATCAAGACCTCGTTTTGTCAAAAAGCCATTTCTTCAACAAGGGTAATAATCTCAGCTTTATATTATAAACACATAAGATCAATGAATTATGAGAGACTATGGACTCTGAGAAACAAACTGAGGGTTCTAGAGGGGCGGGGGGTGGGGGGATGGGTTAGCCTGGTGATGGGTATTAAAGAGGGCATGTATTGAATGGAGCACTGAGTGTTATATGCAAACAATGAATCATGGAACGCTACATCAAAAACTAATGATGTAATGTATGGTGATTAATACAACATAACAAAATAAAATTTAAAAAAAGATCAATGAATTCACACTAAGATATGAATGATGGTCATTTTCCTTAGTTTCCTCAAGACTTGGCACTTTAAAAACAAAGTAAATAAAAACAAAGGAGACAAACTACAATCCAACAGACAAAAAAACAGGATTCTTACTAATCTAAGCAACTGGTGGCCGAAATTGCTAGTAGGATTCATTCATTTGATAAATATTGACTGAGCACCAACTATAGGCCAGGTAATATCATATACTTGAAGGTTATAGCAATGAACCAAACAGAAAACAGGTCCTAGCCCCATGGAGTTTACGTTTAGTGTGGTTGTCGTGAGGTTCAATGGTGGAAGTAAAGCAGGGAGGGGATTGTAGAACCAATGGAAGATGTATGTTATTTTTTTTTTTAAGATTTTATTTATTTATTTGACAGAGAGAGACATAGTGAGAGCAGGAACACAAGCAGGGGGAGTGGGAGAGGGAGAAGCAGGCCTCCCGCGGAGCAGGGAGCCCGATGCAGGACTTGATCCCAGGACCCCGGGATCATGACCTGAGCCGAAGGCAGACGCCTAACGACTGAGCCACCCAGGCGCCCCAAGATGTATGTTATTTTTAAAAAGCCTCACTGATAAGATAACATTTAAGCAAAGACCCTATGGAAGTAAGAGAGTAAATCAAGGTGACTTAAAGGCAAAGGCCCAAGACAGATATGAGACTGACGAATGTGAAGAACAGCAAAGAGCCCAGTGTGGCTGCCCCTGAATGAATGACAGAGAAAGCAGTAGGAGATGAGGTCGGAGCAGTAGAAGGGCCAGACTGTGTAGGACTTTGCTTTTTACCTCAAATGACAGGAAAACACTGAATGGTTTTGAATATGACCCAATTCACATTTTAAAAGCATCAGTCTGGCTGTTGAGCTAAAAAGAGACTAGAAGGGGAGAGGGAAAAGGTGAAAGCAAATTAAGTAAGTAGCAGACTATGGCAATAATTCAGGCAAGGGATAACAGTGGCTTGGACTAGGGTGGTAGTGGTTGAAGTGGCTGGGTTCCTGGGATATTTTAAAAGTAGAGCTGGTAATGTTTGCTGAAGGATTAGATGTGGAGTATGCAGAAAAAAAGAGGTCAAGGAAAACTCCGAAGTTTTTGGCTTGAGCAATTGGCAGATAAACTTGACATTGAAGAAGGAAGTGTGGAAGATTAGGAGAAGAAAGGAGGGGAAGACAAAAGTTAGTCAGCTCCCATTACAGCAAGAGCCAACTATGCCTTCATTGTTCAACTCTGCCCCCACCCTCTAAAGGCATACTGGACCATTTGCCAAAGAGAAGGTACCAGGTCTGCCTTTTAAGCATCCATTTCAATGTCTGATACATTATAAGCCTTAATAAATATCTAACTCATGCAGGTATTATTTAGGCCCATTCAATGCCACTTATAAACTGTCTGTACCATAAATACCCAATCTCAGTAATCATTATTCACTGTAGCAAGTTCTCTCTAGATTATGTCTATTACTCCATGCTGCTAAATGCACTCACATAATATACTCATTGCTTTAAGTGTTCAATTTGGAGTGAATATTATGGGGGAGGTATAGGAGACTATCCACTAGAGGCTGCAAGAACAGAGGAATTTCTAATGGAAGCCCAAAAGAAATGTGAGAGTGAAACCAGAGTGAGGTGAACTCTTTACCAACTCGGTCTCTTGTAATTCAGAGAGAAACCATCAGTTAATGGGGAAACATTTGAATTAGTGAGTACAACCAATAAAAAGGGGAACATTTTAATTGTAAGAGAGAACAGTTTGAAAATTGCCTGGGAGGAAAACACAGCCAATTCACAAAGAGTGAAGATATCTTTTTAAGCTAAGAGCTAATTTTAATATGAAGAGAAATATCTCCAGTTTAGTCAGAGCAATGAAACCTTAACTAGGTTATAAAGAAATCAGCCTAAATGTCTATAATTTGACTGAAGCTGTTGAAGGAGAATGATATTTGGGAAATTTCTGTGAATAAAAATTACAACACTCTCAAAGACTGTAGGACAGAGACTAATTATTGTATTAATCAATTTAACTAGATTTAAAGGGAAAACTAAATGCCAATGAGTATAATGGGACTTCTGGATCCCATCAGAAGTCCATCTAAATCATGACAGGAAAATAATAAAAGAGACACTGACATTATTAAAGAGGCTAGGATTGTTTTTTAGAAATTGTTGGTGGATTGTTTTTAAGAAATATGCCCTTAAGTAAATGATTTTAAAAAATGCAAATATTTCTAGAAGACAGTTAGAAGTATGTCAAAATTTAAATATGCATTCCCTTAGACCAAGCAAGTCCACCGCTAGACATTTTTCCTATATATACATATACTTTCATAGTTTCCCCAAGATATACAAAGATTATCATTACACCTCTTCTTTTAATAGCCAGTAACTGAAAACAATCCAAATGCCTATGAAATGGGGACTGTTCAACAAATTATAAAGAATCTATGTTACAGAGATTCCAAATAAGGAAAAGAAGGCTAGAATAAACTGTGTGGAGTTAAATTGGAATTGGAGGTATCAGTATAACTCATGGTTTCTAATATATGTACACATGGATAAATACAGAAATACAGATGTGTATATGGGTGAGATATCTACATCTATATCTATCTATCTATAATTTCCTGTCCACTGAGCAAGCCTGGAAGCAATGACATTCCAGTATCAATGAGCACACTTAGGACCCAGATCTTGGTTTCTAAATACCATTCTCTCATTAAAAAGAACCAGGGCTCCTTAAAGAAATGGCTAATGCCAGAGCTAGGTAAGAGAAGATACAAAATAAGCCTAGAATATTTTGTGGTACCATAAATTATGGGAGTGCTCAAAAAGTGATGAAGGCATGTCAAAAGGACATAGGAGCTAACCTGAATGAGCCCCCAATGGCTAAAGCTGAGAGAATTTGAACAACAAAATGAATAATGATAGCACTGGATTTTAACCCTCAGAATAAAAATAAGGACCCCAAAGTCATCTTGTATAAATAAATGACTAAATAAATGAGAGGAGGAACAGCTCTTCCTCACAGAATACCTTTTAATAAATGTAGAAGAATGGACATAGAAAACTGCCATTAGGCAACACCTCAGTAGTAATTGCTATAGTCAAGGACCATTGATAGATGCTAAAATTAGTATGTTAGAGTATGATGACAAAAAAGATTTGGATTGTCTCGAAGTACCTTCCCCAAGATAAAAGATAAAAATAGTAACTTTACAGAGGAGAAAACTGACAGACACCATCTTAACCTTGTGATCAAAATTAATCTTAGTAGATATATTGACATAAGGCACCCTGATATGAAGCCCTGAGACAGGTAGAGCATCATTTTAGTGGTATTTTGATTAAAAATGTAAAACCTGAATTTAATCATTAGAAAACATTGGACAAAACCAATTTAAGGGACATTCTACAAAATATACGGCCTGGACTCTTCAAAAGTGAAAGAAAACAAAAGACTTAAAGAATGATCACAGATTGAAAGAGACATGACAACCAAATGCAATGCAATGTCCTAAATGGAATTCTAGAACAGAAAAAGGACAATAGTGGGAAAATTGGCCAAATTTGAAAAAGGCCTATAGGTTAGTTTATAATATTGTATCAATGTTAAATTTCCTTATTCCTATAATTGTACTGTAGTTATGTTAAATGTTAACATTAGGTAAAGCTAGATTAAGAGTATATGCGAACTCTATGAACTACATATGAATTGTGATTTCATAAAATTTGATGAACTTTCTCATAAGGCTAAAAATAATTCAATATAAAATGTGAAAAAAAAGAACAAAGTAGATCTGTATACATTTATATGAAAAAAAATCAAGATATCAAGATGTATTATTGGAGGGAGAGATGAACCATGAGAGACTATGGATTCTGAGAAACAAACTGAGGGTTTTGGAGGGGAGGGGGGCAGGGGGGATGGGCTGGTGATACCCTGGTGATGGGTATTAAGGAGGACACTTACTGCATGGAGCACTGGGTGTTATACGAAAACAATGAACTGTGGATCACTACATCAAAAACTAATAATGTATTTTATGGTGACTAACATAACATAATAAAATAAAATTAAAAAAAAAACCAGATGTATTTTGTTTTTAAAAAGTGAAAAAGAAAAAACGCAATGACCAGAATGGTGTAATATGATCTCTTCTAAGTGATATATTCATCTACACATATACACAGATATATATATACAATCATATATGTCTATACATATTGGGTATATAAATAACCATTTTGTTGTAAGGAAACAAAACTGTTAAAACTCATAATTTGGGAGGAAAAGAAGTGAAGGGAAGAGAAGCAAGTGAGACTTTTATTTTTCAGTTTTCAACAAGTCTGCATTTCTACACAAAAAAGGACTATCTAGACAAGAAATTATCATCCTTTTCTTGGTGTCTTTTCTATACCTCCCTATATTAAAATAAAGGAATAAAAGAAAACTTGAAAATATTTATCATATAATTTAACAGTTTGCTTTTATGGAAAAAAAGTAATTAAGTCTTCAGTGCCGTTGCTTAAATCTTCTAAATAAACTATATTCTTTTGCATATAATCCCCAGTATTCTATGAGTCTGGTTCACATTAGTTCTGGAATGAAAAGTTTTCCCACTCATTTCTAGTAGACAATAAAACCTAGCATTTTGTTGTAGTGAAACAAAGAACATGTAGATAATTCTTGTGTATTATGAAAGTTTAGCTAAGAATCACATCATTTCTTGTGAAGGACCACATAGTAAATATTTTGTTTTGTGGGCTACATATCATCTCTGTCACATATTCTTTTTTTTTTTTTCTAAATAGCAATTTAAAAATACAAAAACCATTCTTAGTTCATACTGGGTTCCCAACCTGAGGGACATGGACAGCTTACTGCAGGATTCCAGACATTATTCCACCTCTAGGCTGAATAAATAACATATGTCATGTATATATATAATGCTATTTCTTGAATAGCTACAGATACTTCTAGGATTAGAACAAAACAAATTATTTAAAAAGCATTATTGAATTCATATAAACTTCCTGTCCTTATTAATTTTCTTAATCAGTGAATACCAAAATTGTAACTGGTCTTATGTGGGGTGTTCATTAGATGTCTTAATATTAAAAAGAACTCCTCACACAAGGACTCAGAAAATATAACTTCCACACACTTCCTTAAAGGAATTACTTAAGGTTGCAATTCAGTCAAACAAAAGAAGAAGCCATGAGATTCAGAGAGAGTAGGTCAAATTCAGAGAGTAATAATGAAAAGTCCAAGAATGAGACTTATAGAGAATGAGTTTTCACTGAATGAAAGGAATAGAAAAATGTATAAATGTGATAAAGACATATTTTGTAAGGGAAAAAAAATTTTAAACTTGGGAACAAAAAAGCTAAATAAGAAACTTAAGTCAAATATGAAATAATCTAAAATGTGATATGGTCTTAAGCAGTTAAAGGAGTATAAAGGAAAGAAAGATTGTTTGACCTCGATGATGGGAAAATTCTTTGGCTCTGAAGCTGTGACATTGGACTATCAAAGTAGAAAATGTCAATCTAACATAGAACTTGTCCCAGCAATAAAGGACTTTTATGTCATAATTCTGTAGATTCTCTTTATTTCTTTTCAATATTTGGAAACTTTCTAGAGCAAAGCATAGAGAATTTGGTTATGATTGCAGAACAAAATGAAAATAACATCAATGATAAGGTAAAAGTAAATGTGTTACTGAAAATGGCACAGTCCTGAATGGGAAAGGAGATGAAAAGGTAGCAGTATTAATATCTTTATCTTACAGAACAGAGTATCAAAAAACACAAAAGTTGACAGAACAAAAAGTAGAAGTTAAAATGTTAAAGTAACAATGATAATCAATAGATATTCTAAAATATTCATATATTTAAATATAGTTATTAACATGTTATAGGTTTATATAATTGATATACATATAATGTATATCTTTTATCAAATATATTTCTATCACAAAGCTATCAAATATGGGGAAGAAAAGAGGAAGTAAGAGAACATAGTTAAGTTAGCTAAATCCTCATCTTCCTCAGCAATCAATAGAACAAAAGTAATTCAATAAATAAAAGGAGTTATGAGCATATTATTTGATCATAAAGAGATAAATATTGAAAGATTAAAAAAAGTAGAAAATCCCACAGTACCATAAGATAATTCTTTGAAAGACTAATAAAATATTAAAATTCCTAGGAAGTTTGATGAGAGGGAAGAGAGGAAAAAATGGAGAAAAGGCATAGAACAATAATTTTAGAAAAGGAAAAGGAAATATAGCCATTGTTAAAAGAATTTTTACATGATAATGATGCATATAAATAGCATTATGCCACTAAAGTTGAGATGGACAATCTTACATGTCAGTAATAACCAATTAGAAAAATACAAAATATTAAAAAGTTACCATTCATGATAACATATTATGTATATATTATAATATATACATAAAAATATCTACAAAATAATAGGGCATATGCCTAACAAAAATGTGCATTACCTTTATGGAGAAAATTATAAAATCTTATTGATAAAAGAAGTTTTGAATAAATAGAAACTTATGCTTTATTTGGGGGTAAGAAGTGTTGATATTTTTTAAAATGCCAATTCTCCCTCTATTAATATATGAGTATAATGTAATTCCAATAAAAGTTCCACCATAGATTATCAAAGAATTTGACAAAGTGATCTTTTTTTTTAAACATTTTTTATTTATTTATTTTGACAGAAAGAGACACAGTGAGAGAGGTAACACAAGCAGGGGGAGTGGGAGAGGGAGAAGTAGGCTTCCCGCTGAGCAGAGAGCCCAATGCAGGGCTTGATCCCAGGACGCTGGGATCACAACCTGAGCTGAAGCAGACGCTTAACGACTGAGCCACCCAGGCGCCTTGACAAAGTGATCTTAAAATTAATATTGAAGAGTAAAGAGCAAAGAACTTCATAAAATGGGGAGCCACCTTGATGTTAGCTAATGATTGCTACCCATTTTTTTCCATGCTGACATTTGCCAATTCTAGACTAGGATGAAGAATAAAAGTTCTAACATATGTGTAATTGAGTCCTAGATGAATGGAGAAAGAGAATAGGGGGCAAGCAATATTTGAAGAAATAATAGCCAGGAATTTTCCAAACTTGACAAAAGGAATCAATTCAAAGATTTAAGAAGCTCAGTAAACCCTGAGTAGGAAAAATACAAAGGAAATCTAGAAATATCATGGCCACATTGTGAAAACTCAAAGCCAAGAGAACAATATCTTAAAAGCAATCACAGAAAGTGGCAGGATATAAAATCAGTGCACAGAAATCAGTTGCATATCTATACACCAACAAGACAGAAGAAAGAGAAATTAAGGAGTCGATCCCATTTACAATTTCACCCAAAACCATAAGATACCTAGGAATAAACCTAACCAAAGAGGCAAAGAATCTGAACTCAGAAAACTATAGAATACTCCTGAAAGAAATTGAGGAAGACACAAAGAAATGGAATGGTTCCATGCTCGTGGATTGGAAAAACAAATATTGTGAAAATGTCTATGCTACCTAGAGCAATCTACACATTTAATGCAATCCCTATCAAAATACCATCAACTTTTTCAAAGAAATGGAACAAATAATCCTAAAATTTATATGGAACCAGAAAAGACCCCGAATAGCCAAAGGAATGTTGAAAAAGAAAAACAAAGCTGGTGGCAACACAATTCCAGATTTCAAGCTCTATTACAAAGCTGTAGTCATCAAGACAGTATGGTACTGGCACAAAACAGTACAAAAACAGACACATAGATCAATGAAACAGAATAGAGAACCCAGAAATGGACCCTCAATTTTATGGTCAACTAATCTTTGACAAAGCAGGGAAGAATGTCCAATGGAAAAAAGACAGTCTCTTCAACAAATGGTGTTGGGAAAATTGGACAGCCACATGCAGAAGAATGAAACTGGACCATTTCCTTACACCACAAACAAAAATAGACTCAAAATGGATGAAAGACCTAAATGTGAGACAGGAATCCATCCAAATCCTTGAGGAGAGCACAGGCAGCAACCTCTTCAACCTCAGCCACAGCAACTTTTTCCTAGAAACATCACCAAAGGCAAGGGAAGTAAGGGCAAAAAATGAACTAATGGGACTTCATCAAGATAAAAAGCTTTTGCAAAGCGAAGGAAACAGTCAACAAAACCAAAAGACAACCGACAGAATGGGAGAAGATATTTGCAAATGACATATCAGATAAA
>NC_138374.1:26694317-26735503 GCF_054177405.1 Leptonychotes weddellii | reverse complement strand
AAAAAAAAAAAAAAAGAGCTTGTCCAGGGAAGGAGGGAGAGGGTTAAGGAAAAAGGTCACCAAGCACTTGTTGGCACTGATTTAGTCACTTGGGTATTGAGTGTAATCAATGATGAGACATGGTCCTTGCTTTCAAAGAATTTATAGGCTGTGATATAGTGACTTGGATACAACCAGCAGATTATCAACATGGAATAGAATAATGAGGCAGAAACATATGCACTAGTCATGTTGGTCACATACAAAAGCCACACTTTCATATTGTATTATTTTTCTTTTGGATGTGAAGATGGAATGTTGTTGCTAAGCTTAAAGGGTGTAAGACTGTTGAATCACAGACCTGTACCTCTGAAACAAATAATACATTACATGTTAAAAAAAAAAAAAACCCAGAAGATAGTAGGAAGGGAAAAATGAAGGCAGGGAAATCAGAGGGGGAGACGAACCATGAGAGATGATGGACTCTGAGAAACAAGCTGAGGGTTCTAGAGGGGAGGGGGTGGGGGGATGGGCTAGCCTGGTGATGGGTATTAAAGAGGGCACATTCTGCATGGAGCACTGGGTGTTATAGGCAAGCAATGAATCATGGAACACTACATCAAAAACTAATGATGTAATGTATGGTGATTAACATAACATAATAAAATTTGAAAAAATGTAAAAAAAAAAAAAAAAGAGTCTTTGTCCAGAAACAGCATGGATAGACAAGTCCCTTTGCCGAAGCCACTGAAATAGTGATAGTGCACACACTTGGTGGTTTATATCTCAAGTGCCCAGAAGAAGCCCAAGTGGCCTCTCATGGCTACAGGGAGTTTTCAGTTTATAATTTTGTTGTGTTCCAAAGACTCACTTATCAGTCAGCTGTGGGAAATTTGGCACATATTTTCACATAGAAACAAAGCCACAAATGGGGGTCATTTGTTAGACTGGCCCAAGAAAGATTGTATGAACCCACTTTAAATAAAAACTTATAATACTAATGGTATGGTAGAGTCTGATTCCTATGTGTACTATATCTGTGCGTGTTTGTATGTTTCAAATTTGAATTGCCAGGATCCCCTTTCTCTGGTACAGCCCCTCAGATGCTTTCATCTGCTAGTACTAAACATGAAGATTTATTGATCTTAAGCAATGACTCTGTGAGTGTATATATGTGTGCCATGAAATATGCCACTCTGAAATTCTGCTACAGGGAGTGTAACTAATTATCTGCTCTAGCTGCTGCCCTTCCACACTCACAACTGTGTTCATGCTGAGTTTCTATTTTCCATGAGCTGTTTTTCCCAGTCAGTAACTAAAAATGGTGGGTGAAGGTACTGAGGCATGTCCATTCCAGCAAGTTGCAGGACTCCTACAAACAAATTTGACTTGGGGACTTCCCATCAGCCTGACAGAACCTTTTTTGGAACTGTGCTATAGTCTAAGATTCCATTCTACCTTATTTTTCCTTTCCTCTCTCCACAGATATTGGACTAGTCTGAAGGCTTTCTTTCCCTTTGACAACTTCCCTGCCCACAATCTCTGGCATAGATAGTCTTATATTTTTGTCTGCTTCTTGACATACTCAAACTATTGCAGATGATAATGAGAATGGTCTAAGTAAGATGAGGATTTGGGACTGGCTCATTCACCATCTTGTGGGAAAAAATACCATCTTGAGTGTGGAATGTGGGTGCTAAAGATTTCACTGATAGTGACATGAGACAAGAGCCAGGTACAGATGCAGCTGCAAAAGAAATGGGTCAGGGGAAGATGTCTACAAGGACAGCAGAGTTGCAGATTACTGCAAAATTGCATTCAGGCTCTGAAGAAAAATAATGAGAAATTGAGGGCCATTAACAAATAGCTAAGTGTGAGAGCCAAAGGATTTCACTGGTTGTTTATAAAGGTACCCTTATATTCTGTGGTGGAAGAGCAGACACAGCTAAGTAGAAAACTGAAGATCTGATAGTTACAGGGCTTCAGAGACATTTGAAGCTTAATCAAGATAGGTCTGTTATCATAACCTCAGGGCTCTGGGTGAAAAAACACAGTACCCTAAAGTATGGGTTAAGGACTTCTGGGTTGATGCCCCAGATGTTGGAGCTGAAGATGCTCCTGAGGTCCCAGAGCCTACAAGGTGGCCCACTCTTCCCAAGTTAAGAGGTTGCACTTGCCCTGTGTTGCAAAACAATGCAGAAGCCTCTCCCTGCAAGACAGCAATTTTCCTCCTCAGAAGCTGCCCCATCTCCTCTTCTGCCTGCCAGGCACTAGGACTAAAGCCCAGCATTACTAGTTAAGAAAATGAAGAGACTATGCAGTCAAGGATTTGGGAGAATTAGCTAGAGTGTATAAACAGGAGCCAGGGATATACTCCTGGGATTAAATTTTGAAGATGTCCAATCAAGAGGGCTAGGATATAAGACTGAATAATCAAGGATTCATTGACTTGGGGGTGTTTTCTTGGGACATGGGATTTAACACCCTGGCAAGGATCCCAGGGGATGGGGCAAACTCACTGCTAGGATGACATTTAGAGTAGAAATGCCTAAGTTGCCCTAGCAGATTGTAGAGGAAGGAATAAAAGAGACTGAAGGAAGTGGCCATGCTAGAATGGATATATTAATAAGGCCAGAAGACCCACCAGAGGAGTACGGTCCACGGGAGAAGCCAAAGGACACCATTCCACCAAGGGCATAAGAAACGTGCTAGTAAAAAAAAAAAAAAAGAAAAAATAGATGTGCTGGTGAGAGAGGCACAGCATCACCAATAAGTTCAGTGGTGGCTCTTAGCCATAGGTCAGGTTTGGCCTTGTCAGTAACAATAAGGATGGGAAGATGGGGACAAAAGCAATCAAGCCCAGGTGGTGGTACTTAACTATATGTAGCCAAAAGGTTACAATTAAAGTTAGAGGGGCAGCCAAGAGGGCCAGACCAGCAGGGAATTGTGAAGATGGTTAATAAAGCATGACATCCCTAAGGGCAAAAAGATGGGTAGCCAACAGGAGTGTTACTTAATATCTACAACCACAAAAAGACAAAAATGACAAAAATGGATGAGCAGGAAGTTGAGGATGATGCCCCAATGAAAATGTCCTAATCCCTTACTAGTTCTTGGTCCTGAGTCAATTTTAGTAGTTACTTAATATATACAACTACAAAAACACAAAAATGGATGAGCAGGAAGTTGATGATTGCCCCAATGAAAAGTTCCAAATCCCTTACTAGTTCTTGGTCCTGAGTCAATCCAGAACCCATTGACTAAAGGCATGGACAGATCTTTAAGGGGAACACTATAGCATCATATAATGAATTTCCTTCCCCCACAAAAGTACCTATAGCCATTTAGACAACTGTACACTGAAGAAAAGAAAGCACCCAGACATTTTGAGGAATATTTAGTACAGGGGCTGAGTGGACAGTGATACCTGGTGTCAATATGGCCCTCATATTAGAATGAACATTATGAAGGTCAGGTAATGAGTGGAGTCCTAGAATTGTGCCTAATGTGAATTAAATATCTATTATTGATTGATTTGATTTGATTTATTACAAGAATGAGTATGGAAAATAAGGAGAAAGATTCCATCCCTTGGACATGGCTACAGAAAATAATCTTCCATGTATAAATTCTTGAGGCAAAAATATCATTAGCAAAAAGCACTAAGTATGAGAATTAACTGCTGGGAGGTTGGAACTCTGAATAGAAATTTATTAGACACCAGAGGTTTCTAGGAAAAATGAAAACTCCAAGGACAGTCTTTCCATTAGGCTGCAGTAAGCTAATGAGAACAGCAAAGAATTATAACTGACTTCCTTTTCTTCTGAAGGCCCTTAACTTCTACTTTGCTGTTCTCCATTTAAAAGCTTACTTTTGGTGGCCTGTTCCCAAGATCCTAGCCAGAGGTATATGAACCTTCACCCAGAGTCAAGACTATTCTGTATGTGAGAAGTATTAAAATCAGTTGCCACAGCAAGAATCTATTATTTTATGGTTTAATTATTTTTCTATTATAATATTATTTCCTTATATTTTCTTGGATTTTTTAAAAAATGAAACTCTAGGCTTTTAGTATTCTGCAACTCAGAACCTGTGGGTTCATTTAGATACCAGAACTACCTTTGCATCCATCAGTACCTCATTAATAGAGGATAAGAGGCCCAATCCTTAGATTAGCTCTCTTTCTCTGAACCAGTCCACAGGAGTAGAGAGGACTTACTCTTGCACAGTGCTCAAGGACAACTATCCCAATTATTCTGGTTCTGACACTTTTAGGATATACAGTAATGGCCTCCCTTGTAATCTGTAATCCCCTGCTCTAAACTCCAATTTGTTTATGGAAATTTCAGATCAGGTAATCCTCATAAGACTTTCACACCTCCTCTGGAAAAAGATATTTTGGCAATATGTATCAAAAGCTTTAAAAATGCATATACCCTTTGACTAAAAAACTCCATTTCTATATATTTTCTCTGAGGAATTTAGAGAACTGAATTCCAAATGCATAAGAATGTTCATCACATAGTAGGAAGGGAAAAATGAAGGGGGGGAATCGGAGAGGGAGATGAACCATGAGAGATGATGGACTCTGAGAAACAAACTGAGGGTTCTAGAGGAGAGGGGGTGGGGGGATGGTCTAGCTTGGTGATGGGTATTAAAGAGGGCACGTTCTGCATGGAGCACTGGGTGTTATAAGCAAACAATGAATCATGGAACACTACATCAAAAACTAATGATGTAATGTATGGTGATTAACATAACATAATAAAATAAAAAATGTAAAATAAAAACAAACAAACAAACAAAAAGAATGTTCATCACAGTTTTGTTTAATGGCAGAGAGAGAGAGAGAAAGTGAGAGAGTGAAAGACTGGCTAAATTTCCAATAATAGGAGAAATAAATAAATAAATCCATAGGACAGATTCAATAAATGCACTACAGAAAAATGTTTTTTTGACATAGGAAAATATTAATATTGCTAGGTGAAACATATATTGCAAAACAATAAATATAATACTTTTGTTTTTAAAAAAATCACTAAATAAATATTTATGTGCTTTTAAAGTTTTCTGCTTTGGCTGCAGTTCTGAGCTTTCTGTCTTATTGCAGCCTTAATGGAGATCTTTTAGATTAAAACTAACACCAGGAAATTTTAATCATCTTTTGGGTAAACATATATATACATATATATGTACACATATATTTTAATATTTTTTTACATCTGTATATCCATGCATACATACATACATACATACACACACCTATTTTGGTCCTTAATCTCTTCTCTGCCTTCACTGTATGTGCCTGTGTGTACATATGTGCATGTGTGTACACACACAAAAAAACAGTGAGGATAGAGAAGACATTATAAACCAGAACAGAAAATAATATAATTGAACATTAGTGTCCTGATCAACTTTTACAGTTCTTCTTGGTGAGATATTTAAGAGATAATGTAATATTTAAGAGAAGAATTCCTATCTGCTCCACATATTCCTATCTGCTCCCCAAAGCTAGTGATTCAAGAAAGCAGAAGCTAAAGAGCTACAGCTATGAAACCAACACCACCAACAACCACCCAAACAAAATGCAGCATTATGTTTAAATGATTGTGTCAGGTCTCCCTCCTGCTTCTTGGCACTTGACTATATTATTAATGTGTGTTAGTGTGTGGGAGAACCCTCCTAATTCAGCCACACAATCAGATCAGAACTCTCAAGAGGTTCCCACTCATCCCAACCTCCACTCACCAGTTAATTGCACCTTCCTTTCTTTTAGTCATCATGGCTCTGGCTGGTGAGTTGTGGGCCTGGTCAAGGGAAAGCAGCAGGGCAGATGCTGCAATTTTAAGTGAAATCAGGTGTTGCCTTCCCTGAAGGGGGATCTGGAAAATGTCAGTTCTTAAGTAACAGGCATTGGCAGCTGAACAGTCAGTCTTCCCCACCAGGCTCAGCATTCCCCTCCCTTGCAATAAGCTTTCCCTTTTCCTCTTATATCGCCTCAATCTCCTTCGTCTCCTCTTTAGAGGTCATTAAATAAGAATTTCCACTTTGTAGAAATTCATCAGACATGATTCTAAGTGTGTTGGGAATGAGAAGGTTTTGATGATAAAATACCGCAAGTGTCAATAAAACACTCCCTAGTGTTATTGGTGACCTGGAGTCCTACCTGTGGAGGAAGTATAAAAGATTTCTTGGCAGAGTGGAAAAGAATGATTGGGTTCTGACTCTTTTCTCCATATGCTGAGAGCTACAGGTAGAAACACAGCACACAAGTTTGATAAAGTCAAGGCATTAAATGGAGCTGAGAGAACATTCTTTGGGTTTCCTTTCTTTTTTCTTCTGCTGGGTCAGTCTGGGACCATTCCATTACAGAATTGCAATCCAGATGTGCACATGCACACCTGATGTATGATCATCTTTATTGTGTTTGGTTTATTTGCATAATGTGCCTCAGCACATTCTAGGATTGAACTAAGTAACAGTGGGGAAGGTCTGGTAGTCCCATCTTAAATAGCATGTGGCTCCTTTGGAAGATACAGCCTCACACTTACTCAAGGGTACTTGGGTGAAATATGGATTACTATGAGTATGAGGACAGTGCCAGTGATTCTCTAGTCTAGTTGGGGCAAATGAAGTCTGGATGAGGCCCAACAATTCTGAGTTTAGGTGATGACTAATGATCAAAACAGTGAAACAACCTCAGAACTTAAAATACTGAGAGACTAAGCAAGAACTCTAGGGAAAGACCACAGGAGCTCTGGTCAAATCTTAACTAAGAATGCTTCATCACCCCATCACTCTTTACCGAATACTCTCTCAAGGCAATCTGATCCATCCCTATTGCTTTACTCCTACCAATATATAGCTAATATTTTAGTTCCAAATTTAAATCTCTAGTCCAGGGTTAATCTCCTGAACTCCATCCATACTGGTCATATCAATCATCTCTATTTGAATGGTCCACAGGCATTTCAAATGGTACATGTGAAAAAATAAACTCATCAGCCATCCCAATAATTTTTTTTATATTCTCTGAATTGATAAGTGATATAATCATTTACCAGTAACTGTGGGAATTATTCTAGGCTCTTCCCTCTCTATCACCTATCACAACCAAAGCTGGTCATTCTAAACCTTTCCCAGATTTTCCCTTCCACAGTCCCTACCACTTCTACACTAATTCAGGCCACCATGTCATTCACCCGAAAAACTGAGAACACAGCCTCCCCATTTAGCACTCTTCAATCCTGTCTCTACACTACAACCCAGAGAGCTTTCTAAAAAGGAGATCTATACATCATCTATGTAGCAGTCTTGCCAAACATATTTGAACAGAATCTAACCATAAGGAAACAACCAGACAAATCCAGTTTTAGGTGCATTCTATAAGAAAACTGGTTCAGACTCTTCAAAAATACCATCATAAAAGACAAAATATAATTGAGGAAACTGTTCTAGATTAAGGAAGACTAAAGAAGAAAACTAAATGTAAACATGATTCTTCTTTGCATCTAGGATTGATGGGGATGGGGTGGGAATACCTACTGTGCACATTATTAAGATAATTAGAGAAAACTAGGATATGAACTTTGTACTAGATGATATTGAATCAATAAATGTCAAGTTTCATAGGTGTTGTAATGGTATTGTGTTTATGCAGGAGAAAGTTCTTATTCCTAGGAGATGCATGCTAAGGTATTTAGGGATGAAATACGATGTCTACAATTTACTCTCAAATGATTCAGCAAAAAATTGCATAGGTAGATGGCTAGGTGATAGAAAGAAAGCAATGTGGCAAAATGTAAACAACTGATGGATCTAAACTTTCAACTTTCCTTCTGGTTTTAAATTTTTCAAAATAAAAGTTGTGGGGAGAAGAGAGAGAGAGGAGACAATCACCACTGCTAAATTGTTCTTCCAGTAGACATTTTCCATGTAATAAAAACAACTTGAATTTCTTAGAGATTAAAAAAAATGGTAGGGAGAGGTCATTAAGGTTGAATTACCAAAGCCATGTACTTTCATCTCCAGCACCTCAGGCAGGTTTAATTCCCAAGTAAGCACCATATCACAAGTTAATGCAAGACTTAAAAGCAATATATGGAAGTGGCTAGGTAGTTAGTTCAACAGACAAACTGAATTTAAGCCAGCCATTTTCTTTCACACAAAAGAATATGAAAACAATTACAAGCAAAATTTCATCGAATCCTCATAATAACCAAATGAGATACTTAAGTTCATTTCAGCAATGAGAAAAAAGGGAAATAAATAAGGGAAAACCTAACTGAATTATGTCCTAGAGTTTTTACAGCTGTCAGACCAATAAAGTGCATTATTATGGGATACTAGAAGTTTGCAAAGAGTAAACATGTTAACATTTTACAAACAGGGTAGTTGAAACTTTGTCTTCTAATAAGATTATTAATTTGTTGTTTGTCCTCTATATTATAGTTTTCTTCTGCCTCACAACAAAATAAAACAATTTTTTAAAACTCTCTGTCAAGCCCCAATAAAATCCTTGTTGCATTTTGGATAACAACCTGAAGATTCCTTATGAAGGAGTCCCCATCTCCCTATCTTTTCTCTTCCCTTATCACATTGCCTTTTTACTCCTTATGTTATAGCTACATTTAACTACTTGTATTTCCTTAAGGCATAGGTCCTCTCATGCCACCAGCATTTCTTGCTGGGTGGTCTAAATCAAGAGAAAAGTGATGTAGCCCTTCATGCCACAGGTATGCCTAATACAAACATATTAGACACAAAAACACCCAAGACCAAACCTATGCATACAGGAAGTCAAGTTGTCAGGATTCTGCTTCCAGGATGACTACTACAGCAAGTCCCTTATCATCACTGAGCCTCAGTTTGTTCATCTATAAAAGGCAGTGGTTAAATCAGATGATATCCAATGTCCATCTGCTCTCTGCCCTCACTGTCCATGAATCTAAGAAGTGGCCTAGAGAAATCACAAGAGAACTTGTGTGATACATTCTGGTATAGAAGAGGTTTTCCTCTTATAAGAAATCATCTCAAAGAAGTTGTGAAAGTCAAATAAAGGATAAAGTTCCAAGTCATAGTCAAGTTTGATGGACTTCACTGATGATATAACAGAAATCCAACGTGTCATCTTTGAGATTTATATCAAATTACACATGAAAATCTAAATAATAGATTTATTTAGAGTTGGTGAAACAGATGTTAAGTGAGAGATTAATTTTAATTTAATTTTAAGCTGCAGGATGAAATTTAGCTCAATTTTGGTTACTGGGCAGAAAATGGATTCAGGGGGCAGTGAGGAAATGCACTGATATGAATATAGCCCATGAAGGAGAAAAATTCATTTCTTAGTGTCTCATTTTCCATCATCTGATAGATGCAGAGATAAATCATTGAAAGCTCTGAGGAAGATCAGTGTCTGAAATCACTAACACAGGAATGCCTTGAAATTATTCAATTTATTGAATTATTATTCAATATTTCCCTCTCTCTCTCTTCCAAAAGATAGAGCTCCTTCCACACATTGAAACTGAGACTTGGGTGAAGTGGAATCACTTGTAATAAAGCTGGAGGAAGAAGCACTCCCGTATTATTCAACTCACTCAACATGGACAGTAGGTACACAAATGAGGGAAGGGTACTCTTTTCTGTAGTTCCATTATTTTACTGAGGGGAAGACTTCAGTCAATCAGTAATACTAGTAGTAGTACTTCTAGTAGTAATATTAGAAAAACATTTATCTTGAAGTCCAAACCATTGGAGTTAACTTAGAAAGTTTTTACCAAAAAGCTGACATCAAAGGGTAGGGAGTTGCTTGATTTGGAAAAGACTGACTAGATAGCCAAACATTGGTTGCAACCATGGGGGATCTCCCATAATACTTTTTTTTCCTTTAAGCTGGAACTCTCTGAGCAAGTTTTTTTTTTAATTACATAAAATTAAAACTGTTTCCTTTATAAGGACAAAAGTAAGGAAGAGGGAGAGGGAAAGAGGGAGAAACAGTATATGCAGGAAGGCAGATTTAGAAAAGGTTCTCAGAACTGTTTACAAAGTACTCAGAAAACAGGTGATACCTTTCTCATAAATTAGAGGCAGAAAACTTAAGAGTTGAGGCAAGTATGCAAAGAGCTAATATAGGAAATGAAACCACAGTCAAGCACAAAGCATAGAAAATCTCGAATTCTTAGAAAAAATTGTGTTTATCAATTAGTGCTGGTGATGATTAACAAATAGCTAAATTTTTATTAAGAAGATATTTCATTTGTACTGAAATATTTTTTTTCAGTCTTGCTCCTTGTTATAACTTTTGAGATGTGTAAATAATAGTAATTGGTGGGAAATCATAGAAGCATTGTTACAATTGTGTTTCTTATATAAATAAAAAATATATTTTTTAAATAAAAAAATATTTTTAACTAAAGCATACATCAACAGGATTTTTGTTTTAGAACTTTCACCCCAGCTGTGACACAGAAGATGGATTGGGGACTGGAGAGTGGGTTAGGGGTAGGGATAGAAATAGAATATAGGAGATTATTACAATACTATAGACAAGAGCTAGACTTTGATCATTTAGATAGAGAAGATGAAAGAAAAACATAAGATAAATATATGTTTTCAACAGGAAAGGAGTTGTGAGTAAAAATACATTAGACAAATCTTAAAATAGAGAAAAAATTCTGGGAAAATGTTTTCAGGTCTTTATTCAAATGTTACTTTTTCAGTGAAGCCTTCTGTAGCAGAAACCAAAAAAATGTCATGATCACCACACCACTTCCTTTCTCTGGGCAGACAGGAAGGCATTTCTTAGCTTCCCTTGTATTATAGTTAAGGGTGGGAACACATGACTTAGTTTTGCAAATGAGAACATGAGTAGAAGTAATGTGTTACTTCCAGGCCAAGGCACCTACCTCTGGTGCTCTCTCTGTCATCTGTCTCTTCCCTTAGAAACTATATGTCAATGTGGTAGCATCAAAATATGGAGGAAGCATCTAAATACGGAGGAAGCCTAGAATACTGAATTGCTGGATGGAGTAAGGAATCGCCTATATCAGACTTCCTCTGAGCAGAAACTAAACTTTTGTTGGGCTAAACCACTGATATTTAGATTTATTACTATAGCAAAGCATAGCCTATTTTGATTAATATACCTTCCCTGGCCACCATATCTAAAATTTCTTGTCCCCCTCCCCACACACAAACCCAAACACACACACACACACACTTCCCATCCTTCTTTCTTGCTCTTTTAGCACCTGTCACTCTGTAATTTATAATGCACTTTATGTATTTATCTTTTTTATTATCTCTCTTTCCCAGTAGAATGCCTTCCATGAGGGCTGGGTGTGTTTATGTGTGTTTGCTTCATTGTTATAACCTCGGTGATACAGTGCTTGGAACATGGTAGCCACTCAAGAGATATTTGTTGGATGAATGAATAGAAAGGTAAGTTCAGTCCTGTTTGGAAAACAGTGAAACTTTTGAATAGAGAGGTATTAAGATGCATTTATGAATCAAGTATGAGAGACCCATCCATAGAAACATACTTGGAATACATCAGCATAGTTGGAGGGTTCATAGCTGAAGTCATAGAAATGAGTTCCTTCAGAGATGAGTGTTGCAGGTTGGGTTTTTCAAGAAAAAAAGCTTTGACAAAGTCTGGGTGTTTATTAAGGATCAATACCTTTCAAAGAAAGGGAAGTTAGTGGACTGGACAGATGAAGAAGTTAAAACTGCAATGCAAGCTGAAAATACCTCAGCCAACGTGATGGGGAGCTCTGAAGCAAATACTGACTGTCAGAGTTGTCCTGCATCAGACCAAAATGTTTGGGCCTTATACCCCCACTTCATTCAGTCACTAATGCCGACTGCCCTGAGAAGGGCTGACCTTGAGTGAGGAGAATCCGAAAGGAGCCAACAGCTGACCTCACTCCCCAAAGCCAGGTGGTAAGTACTTCTTTGAAGGGAAATCTGAGCACCATATCTCCATATCTACCACAAATGAAAAAAGAAGAAAAGGCTAATGGTTGGGGTTGCCAGATTTAACAAATATGAATACAAATAATGCTATTTCATTAATACAAACCTGTCCCATGTAGTATTTGGGACATATTTATGCTAAAAATTATTTGCTGTTTATTTGAAGTTCAAATTTAGCAGGGTGTCCTATATTTTATCTGGCAATTCTACTAAGGACTGACTCTTAGAGTAAAGCCACAATTGTCAGGAGAGAAGTAAGTGGAATTGTCATGAAGAGATAAGAGGAAGTCACAGAATGATCCAAGAACAAAAATGAAGTAATAGGAAGGAGATCTAAGGAAGGAGGTGATTTTTTAAAATAATAAGATGATGATAGAATACAGAACCTTGAAAAGTGGAGAAGATAGATAAAGGAAGATAAAGACTGAAAATTATTTCAGTGACTTAGAGACTAGGGATAATAGAACTTCAAAAAAGAATGGATTCCAGTGCCAAATGACACAGAAAAGCAGAACACAGCTAAAATATTTGGGGGGGTAGGGGAACCGCAGACTATGAGGTATGTCAAATTAGATGTGGGAGGGCATGTCTTGCCACAAGGTGGCACTCATAGTTCCTCTTTTTTGGAGTTTCTATCAATAAACATTCTGCAAATTTTTATTGTCATAGAACAAAGAATATCTTAAGTTTCACAACTTTACATAGAGGTTATGTTTCATGTTGTATCATTTTCCCACAGCTTGTTATTGTTTTCCCTTTAGAATACGAAGATATAGTGAATAGTGAATATTGGAGTTGACTGGCAGGGGGTGCGGGGGTGAGGGCAGGCATTAGAACCTGGAGGAAGGAGCAAATGTAATGTTATCGCAGATCCTCAGTACAAAGCATTAACAGAAAGTTGTTGGATTTGGTTATCAGATAATGACTGAGCTTCAAGAAAAGGAATACTGTTAGAAATGGAAACCAGACTGTCTGGTGTTGAGGACTGACAGTGTGCTGTGAAAGTAGACAGACTATGTGTTTAGCACATCTGCTGTGAAAGATAGGAGGGTAGCCAGGGCGACTTTTTTAAAGGAACTCCTTCTCAAATATGGGTTTGTTTGCCTTATTCATAAGTTTCATATATTTTATCAAAATATCTGTTAAATGGCAGTTGGCCTCACACCACACACAACACAAATGCATTTGTGTTGCAGGGATACTTCTACTTAACTAAATAACTCCATTAGTCCCCCAATATTACAGCACTTATATCTTTTCAAAATAATTTCATATCTAATTCTCATATTATATTGCTCATAGAGTAAATATTTGAATAGAGACCTAGAGAGACCACAAGATTTGCCTCACATTGCACAGCTAGAGAGAAACAGAGCCATGGACCAGTTTTCTGATGCCTAATTCCATACCCCTTCTACTGAATTATTCTTTTTGTCACTTGATTTCTAGTTCAAGTTTTCCACTTACCTAATTTTATTTTTTCTGGCATGCATAAAATGAAAATGGCTCTTTGAAATTACCCTGTCTTGACTAGTTTCCATGCTATCTCAGGTATGTAATAGTTAAAACTTACCTTTCTCCACCATAGTATGGGGGAAAATATGGTCATTATCATCTCTGCTTTTTACAAAACTAAGTATAACCCTGAGTTGAACATAAAAGAACTTATAAATTAATGTACCACTGAAGAGGTAAAACCCTGTGCCTGTTGTTTTGGGTGTATAAGGACTTCTGCTAAAATACAGTTCCACCACACAATCCAGACAGTTTTCTTTTCAGCCAATAAGTCCAGTCATTCGCTATTTCTTTTTGTCTTTTTTTATCATCAAGGTAAAAACATTATCAGTGTCTATATTTATGTAAAAATCTGTTTTGATCCCTTTAAACATAAAGAAGAGTGAAATGAAGACAATTTTAGCTTTGTTTCTCCCATTCACCTCCTCCACTCCAAACAGAAAAAAGGGTAGAGGGGCTTCTATAGCTAATTCACCAATAATTCCATATAAGCCATACAAAAGAAAACTTCAAACTTGTTTTGTGGCTAGGCCTCCATGGGGGAACAGCCTTCTTACTGAGTTGGAAAGAATAGAGTATTTTTGAACTTACAAGTGTCTGAAAACATCATGTCTGCAAAGTGCGGTTGGCATTTTTATGTATTTAGAAGAGTCTAATGAAGCCCAGCTCCTTACAAATTCCGACAAAAAAATGAAGAATGGGACATGGTTCCTGCCACCCAGGGGTCAGAGTGGTGGTTATTGCTCCAACCAATTGTACAAAGGAGACCTGTCTTTTATAGATAGGTCCACAGTCTTGCATTTGCAAGAACACCATGAAGACTGGCCCTTACTCAAGAATTTACTCAGAGAGACATTTAATATGGAGTAAATACAGCCTCAAAGAGAACAGCTTTGAAGAAGGGCTTTGAAAAGGTCAGAAGAAGATGAAATGAGGAATGTTGTTACTTCGTGCCTTTATTAAACAAATGCTTGCCTTAGCTCTTCTCCAGCACGTCTCAAAATGTGTCAAAGTAATAATGACATGCCCACTTCATAGACAAAAAAAAAATGACTTGGAATGTGAAATTTGTCATGAGGATGGGCCCTCAGGCCAATGGATTGTTCTCAAAGTGTGGGAATGCCCTATTTCTACTAGCCTGGAGTCCCCTGCTCTCTCAGGGATCTATCTACTGTTTCATGAACACTCCAGGAGAGTTTGGATTTCAGACATTCTCCCCTGTCATACCAATTAAGTTTGGAAATTATTCTCCCTAATCCTTATATCATGTCCTAGTTCCTTGGGGCTTTCCTATAGGTAGAAAGTAACCAATCACTGCTACCATTATAGCAGGCAGCACCTCAGCTGTTAACTCTTTTGGAGTCATGGACACAATCTAGTATAAAATCAGTGAAATCTAGTGGTGTTGAATAAATTTTGTAGTTATACATAGCATCACTCCACTCCCTGCAATTGATTTTTCTGCTGCTATTCGTCTCTAGTCTTTCTACATATAAATGCATTCATCCATTTGACAAATATTACTGAACACCTGCTATGTACCAGGTATTGTTCTAGACAATGTTTACAGTAGTCTAAGACAGACTAAGTCCCTGCTTTCAAGGACCTATATTCTAAATAGGAAAGGGAGAGTTGACAGGTAATAAATAAATAGGGAAAATCAGGTAGTGGGAAATCCTATGAAGACCAGGAATCAGGTTAATGTAATTGAGACTGGGTGGAGAATGACTTTTGTTTGAGTACTCAGAAACTCTGCCCTGAGGTGAGAGCCAAGGCCAACCATACACAGATCTGGGAGGAGACTGTTGCAGACAGAGAAAATGGCAAGTATAAAAGTTTTGAGACAGAACAACCTTGAAATGTTTGAGGAACAAAAGAGAGCCAAGGTTGTTAAATGCTAATGAAAGGTAGTGGGAGGTAGTGCATGAGTTCTGAGAGATCCAAGAGGCACACTGGGACTGCTAAATCATGAAGTGATACATGGGAGATCTCAAAAACTGTGAGGTACTGTTTTTATAAAAAACTCCTAAATATTTTAGTGTGTTTTTCCTAAGATCGAGGACAATTGTGAAAGTACAATTATCAAAATCAAGAAAATTTCACTAACATATCCAATAATTTTCAAAATCAGAAAATAACATTGATACAATATTATTAACTAATTTATAGACCTTACTTAATTTTTGCTAATGGTCCCAAAAACGTTCTTTATAGAAATTTGTTTTCATCCGACCCAGGATCACACATTTTATTTAATTTTCATGCCTCTTTAGTCTCCTTTAATCTGGAACTGTTCCTCATTCTTTCTCTGTCTTTCATGACATTGATATTTTTTAAAAGTGCCGCCATTTGTTTCACAGTATGACCTTAAATTTAGGTGTGTCTGATGTTTCCTTGAGATTAGATTCAGGTTATGCAGGTTATGAAGTTTATCCTTTTTACTGTAGTATATCAGGAAGTACCCAACATCAGTTTGTTCCATTACTAATATGCAAGGGGGTGGGATGAAAAAAGGCATTTTAGCTAGGGAGAGATCAGTGTATGTTTATGCTTTAGATGGTAGCAAAAATACGATGTCAATTATAAAAATAGAAGTATAATGTAGACAAATTCTGAATTAAATGCAAATGCAAGAAGGCTTGCTCAAACCCTGAATATAGGGCTTTAGGAAAACCTCCAGAGTCTCTAAAACATTAAAGAAGAAAGAGATGGAAAAGAATGTGAGTTATTAATAAGGACAAAGGTATATTAGCAAACTTCCAACAAATAAAAATAACTGTGATTTTGAATATAAATCTATACAGTTTAAATAAAATAAACTAAATATTTAGGTAAATATATAAGTTGTTTTTACATAGGCAATGTGAAAAGGAGTTGTTGAGCATTTATGAAACTGAAATGAGTGCACACCCAGTGGCAATCGCAAGGGTTTCCACTGTAGTGTAGCTTCCCTTCGATCGTGGTGTAGTGTAGTGTATTTTATTTACCATAAATACTAGCAAAAAGCAAACAAGAAAGGTGTGGTTTGAAATGTTGTCACAAGGAATAATGGAGAAGAGAAAGACCAGCAAATCCAGAGCCTGTATAGAAAATAAAAGGAATGAGAGTGGGTAGAGATTGAGCAAGAAATTCCATAACGTGAATTTAACTAGACCACTGGATCATAAGGGCCTTGGGGGCATGGAGTATGGTCATTCTCCGGGTTTAGTTTTCTTTATCAATGTCTGTCTTAAAATACGGTATCCAGAAATCAAATTCTGTAATATGACCTAGCACATAAAACAGGACTGCTACTTCCCTTTTTCTTTCTATACCTCTATTAGTGCTGAAGTTACCACCAAACCTTATCTGTAGAATTTTAGAGATGAAGAAGAACCAAGGCTGTCATTTAGTTCATTTTCAAATGAGAAAAAATAAGTGATTAGAGTGAACTGACTTGCCAAATGTTACCAAACAGTGACACTACTAGAGAGCAGACAGGTCAGGCTTGGAGCCCCAAAATGCTGGTAAAAGACTCATTAACACATCACTATCAATACAACACCAATTATTTTTCAAATAAGTAGACTGCCATGTGGCTGTTGTATGACATGTAGTTTGTATCCCTAATTCTCGTGCTTCAGAAAAGATGTTGCATACATCCAAATTTGCCTTTAAAGAATCTTAATTTTTAAAAAGCTTGATTATGGAAATTGTCAGATGTATACAAAGTAAATAAAATATAATGAATCCCCACGTACCTATAACCTAGCTTTAATATTTTCAAAATTCTGCCATTCTTTTTCTTTATTGTAGTAAAATACACATGACATAAAAATTACCATTTTAACCATATTTAGGTGTACAGGTCAGTGGCCTTCAGTACATTCACATGTTGTGTCTGCCATTCTTACATAAGCTAAATCTCTACCCACTCCCCACCTATCCCTCCCTGATTATGAGAATCTCACTTTTTAAATCAGGTATCTAATACCTCAATTTTCATCCAAATTCACATGTGACTTTTTTGCTCTAATCCTCAGTTCTCTCTTCATGAGTGTCATAATACCTCTCTTTCAAAGTTGCTGTAAAGTTTAAAGGATGCACTGTAATATCACATAACAGGCACTTAGTAACCGTTAGTTCATTCACCCACCCATTCATATGGTATGACTGTTCCCAAAGAAGCTGTGCTGATAACGCAATGGATTCCATTTCACTGATGTGATGACTCTCATTTTATTTGTATTTTCTTGACATTTCTTCATTGTTCTTTGTACCTTATCTAGGTGGGACCTATAAACCTAATTAAGTTTCCAATATAATGGTCTTTGTAGAAAAGTAATTAAGTACTTTATATCTTAATGATCATATTTAATTATAACAATAATAAAACAAGCTCTGGTAGCCTAAGTGAGGAATTTCTCAACTTACTGCAGCCCCTTATTCTAGGGTATTGGTGGGCAAATCAAAAACACCCTTGACTTCTCTTTAATGGATGAGTTAGTATGGAGGGCATAGGAAAGTGCTGATTCCCCTCTTTCTGGGTCACTGCTCTGACTAGACTCTCTGGTCTCTGACAGATTCTTCTTAGCTTCACTTTTTCCTTCTGTGTGCTAAATGGGGAGATATTCTAAGACCTATTCCTCAGTCTTGAGTTCTTTTACAAGTTCCAACAGATAACTCATTTATATGGTTTCAGTCTACATCTATGAGCTGCTATAAAATCAACATCTTTAGCCAGCAGTTCTCTGACCCAAGAATCTTATGAACTCATCAACATCCCCCCAAACTATTTTTCCCTCCCAGAAATCCTCTGTTTCTACTGATGGGACCATCAGCCTCTTGGTCATCCCGTCTAAAACTAGAGCCTCATCCTTAACTTTTTAAATCCCGTATCCCCTATACCCAATTCAACTCCAAAGAAGAGTGATTCTTCCTTAGAAGTATCTCTTTTATTTGCTCCACACTTTTCCCAACTCCACTAATTGGGCACATTACAATTTCACAACCTAATTAATGCAACAGCTCATGTGGTCAATCATATATAATTTCTAGCATATAATGCTTAATCAAGAAATCAGAATTCTGAACTCTTCTAGAAATTAAGTGAGAGTCAAGCAGTCCTTCAACTAACACTTGGGGAAGCTTAAAAACACATAAATCCTTTTTTTGAGCCAGAAAAAACAAAGTTTTCTTTATTGGTAAAGCATGTTATTTTATAACTAGGACTGAATAATGCAAACATCTGATAATCTTCAGAGAAATCACACCAACAAAATCTGAGTGCAATCTGGGCCCTCTCATACAGCTCACATTTCCCTAATTTTATAGTCTTAATATAAAAACTTATATTCCCATTATTACATTTAGAAAGCCCTTCAAAGGTGCCATAAAGTTCCAGTCTTGATAATCTCCAATTAGTGTCCTAGCTACATGGCTCTGAAGTTCCAGTTTACTAGTTTAACATGCAAGCTAGAGTTTATCTTAACTGAGAACATTTAATCTCTAATGACTGGTTTCCATTCCAAGCCCCCAGCTATACAAAACAGCTAACTTTCAAATTTTAGTTTTCTGCTTAGTTTTTCTTTTTGCATTCTAGTATAATACAGATATCTACCTTCCCAGGTGACTCATCTATCAAAGAATAGAAGAATAGATTGACACTCACTCCAGTGTTCTGGGGCTCAAAGTTTTGACAATATGCATGCACAGATACATTTACAAATATATCTACTATGGTTGCATTTGTTTAGTAAAATCTTAGACATAACCTTAATGTCTATTCATAAGTGGGTAGGAGAGTGGGTGAGTGTATAGAAAAAACGAAATTGCCATGAGTTGTTAATTGCTAAAATTGAATGATGGGTTCATTATACAATCCTCTCTGGTTTCTTTGCATATGTTTAAAATTTTTTCCATAAATTTAAATAATTAAGTTACATATCTGCTATGAATATGATGTAACACTAGAAACAATTAACATTGATCAATCTGTACTCACAGAAATAGGGCTATGGTATGTGCTAAGTGAAAAAGAGCAAGTTAATAAACAATAAGTACAGTATGGCTCCATTTTGAGATCTTGAAAGCTCTCTGCGCATTTATGGGTATATATATTTGCATATCCACAGATAAAGGTCTGGACAGAGACCCACCATACTGACAGCTAACCCTGGGAATTAGATGGGATAGAAGTGGATGATCATATCTTACTTTATATATTACAGTAAGGTTTGAACTTTTACCAGCATCTGCAAATATAAAAAATAAAGAAAATAATAATATTAACATCTAAAATCTTTATTGCTATGGGGACTTGGAGACATATTCTTGGGAGTACTGAATACTAAGAATACTAAGGTATATGACTATACTTCAAAGCATGTAACATACTGAAGGTAAAATCCATTTATCTGACCTATTCTCTCAAGGCATTGACTTTAATTAAGTTCTTTTCCTACTAACCTTATCTGGGACTGCCTTCTGTTACTTCCTGGCAAGGTTTTACTTAATTCTTTGATCTTTCCTTGTTATAGGCAGAACAGATGGAAGAAAACCATAAAAGATTTTCTTGCCCTTTAGTTGGGTCCAAATTCATAATTTTCTTCAAAATACTGATCGAAGTAAATTTATGTTTCCATGGCAACCAGTAGCTACTAACTTTCAGCTTGGCCCAAAAATACTCCTACTACTTCCCTATTTTTACTAAGGGATCTGTACCTATCCCTGATTTTGTACCTACTAATTCTTATAACCTTCAGGTACTATTTTCCCTGGCTTTTACTACCTCCCCATCCATGTCTGGGTCCTATGCCTTCCTCTATCATAGCACTTGTCATATTATACTAAAATTGTTTACTAATCTGCCTCCCCTGTAAGACTGTAAAATGGCTGCAACCAGGAGTGGATCCAGGTTTTGTGGGACCTGAAACTAGTATAACATAGGGAGCTTTCTTCAAGAATATAAATCATAAATACAAAATTATGTATAAATGTATATTTTTTTAATGAAAAAAGAAATCACAACAGATGATTGAAGCTTTAGAGATTAAAATTTCTCTTCTGAAACTTTAGACAGTTTACTAGAAAAGCTTCAATAGAAACACATCCTGCAGCCTGTCTTTCCTGTTGCATTACAAGCACTCACAAGGGTCTGTGCAAGTGATGCATACCAAAGTCTAAGCTTCATTAGCTTCACCATAAACCTATGTCTGCTTCTTCATTGCTGAATTCTCAGCAATTCTGAATCAGCCTAATGACTTATATATAATCAGTCTTCAAAATATAGTTGTGTTACATGAGAGCAAGTGTGGATGGATTAATCCTCCTTTTACCAAATCCCTGATACAAACCTTTCAATGGCCTCTCATTACTCTTGATTAAAGACTACTGCATAATCTAGCCCTTGCTTTCCTCTCCAACTCCTCTCTTCTTTATATACCCAGCTACACTAACCTTCTCTCCTAGCCTCAGGACCTGTCAATAGGCAGTTCTCTCTGTCTAGACCTTTCATCTTATCCTGTACCTCACTTCAAATGCTACTTTGTTAGGGAAGACTTTCAGCGTAGGTTAAATCTCCCAATTATCTCACTCATGGTATTCTCTACTTTTTCAAAACATTCTTCACAATTTCAATTGCAGAGTTGTGTAAAAAAGTTTAATATCTATTTTGCTACTGGAATGCAAACTTTATGAAGATAGGGGTCACAGTATTTTATTTATTTTGCCCCAGTTTAACACAATGCTGTGTACAGAGTAGGTGTTCAAAAATATTTGTAGAATTAATTAAGAAATGAATGAGAATGAATGCCTAAGAGGATACAACTCTTAGTATATATTGAAGGAAATGAAGTGTCTAAGTTCAAAGATATCCACTCACCAAAGGGAACAATGAAAATTGTGTAATAGCTAATATTTATTGCTTGCTCTATGCTAGATTTTGCAGTAGACTCTTTAAATGTAGTTGTCTCATTTGATCTTCAGAACAACATTATAAGCAACTAGATATTAGAATCAGCTTGTTAATTTCCACAAAAAATCCTGCTGGATTTTGATTTGAATTGCATTCACTTGACAGATCACTCTAGAGATCAGATTGACAATTTAACAATGAGTACCATAAACCATGAACACAGCAAGTATCTCAATTTATTCAGGTATTCTTTGATCTATTTTATCTCTGTTTTATAGTTTTCAGCATGCAGATCTTACACATATTATGTTAGAGTTATACCTAATTATTACATGGTTTGGGGTGCTGCTGTAAATAATACTATTTTTAAAAATTTCAATTGCCAATTGTTCATTGTTGAGATACAGAAATACAGTTTTTTTTAAGTTAAACTTGTATTCTGAAATCTTGTCAAACACACTTATCAGTTCTAGTGGTATTTTTGTGGATTCTTTGGAATTTTCTATACAATCATGTTCTCTGTAAATACAGACAATTTTACTTACTCTTTTTCAATCTGGATGCTTTTTATTTATTTTCCTTGCTTACTGCTCTATTGAATAGAAGTGGTTAAATGAATATCCTTGTTTTGTTCTTTCTTCAAGGGGAAAACATTTAGTCTTCCACCTCTAATCATTAGTGTTTTTTGCACATGTTCTTTATCAGGTTGAGGAAATTCTCTTATATTCCTATTTTGCTGGAAGTTTTCATCATTAATGATATTGAATTTTGTTGAATGCTTTTTCTGCATCTATTGAGATAATCATATAGTCCTTTTCTTTTTTAACTTTACTTCTAGTACAGTTAACAAACAATATTATAATGGTTTCAGGAGTACAATATAGTGATTCAACAATTCTATACATTACTTAGTGCTCATCTTCATAAGTGTACTCTTAGTCTCCATCACCTATTTCACCCACCCCTCCACCCACCTCCCCTCTGGTAATCAACAGCTTGTTCTCTATAGTTAAGAGTCTGTTTTTAGTTTGTGTCTTTTTTTCCTTAAATTCCACATATGAACTAAATCATATGGTATTTGTCTTTCTCTGTCTGACATATTTCACTTAGCATTAGACTCTCTAGATCTATCCATGTTGTTGCAAATGACAAGGTTTCATTCTTTTTATGGTGGAGTAATATTCCATTGTGTATATATATCACATCTTCTTTATCCATTCATCTGTTGATGGATACTTGGGCTGCTTCCATAATTTGCTATTGTAAATAATGCTGCAATAAACATAAGGGTGCATATATCTTTTTGAATTAGTGTTTTTATTTTGGGGGGGTCAATACCGAGTAGTGGAATTACTGAATCATATAGTAGTTCTATTTTTAATTTTTTAAGGAAACTCCACACTGTATTCCACAGTAGCTGTACCAGCTTCCATTCCCACCAACAGTGCACAAGGGTGTCTTTTCCTTTGCATCCTTGCCAACACTTGTTTTTTGTCATTTTTTATTTTAGCCATTCTGACAGATGTGAAGTAATATCTCATTGTGGTTTTGATTTGCGTTTCCCTGATGGTTAGTGATATTGAGAATCTTTTCATGTGTCTGTTTGCCATCTGTATGTTTTCTTTGGAGAAATATCTATTCATGTCTTCTGACATTTTTTTAATTGGATTATTTGGGTTTTTGGTGTTGAGTTGAATAAATTTTTTATATATTTTGGATACTAACCCTTTATCAAATATGTCATTTGCAAATATCATCTTCCATCCCATAGGTAGGTTGCCTTTTAATTGTTGATGGTTTCCTTTGCTGTGCAGAAGCTTTTCATTTTGATGTAATCTTAATAGTTCACTTTTGCTTTTGTTTCCCTTGCCTCAGGAGACATATGTAGAAAAATGTTGCTATAGCCGATGTCAGAGAAGTTATGGTCTGAACTCTATTCCAGGATTTTTATGGTTTCAGGTTTCACATTTAGGTTCTTAATCAATTTTGAGTATATTTTTGCATAAGGTGTAAGAAAGTGGTTCAGTTTCATTCTTTTGCATGTGGCTGTCCAGTTTTCACAACACCATTTGTTGAAGAGACTATCTTTTTCCCATTGTATATTCTTGAGTCCTTTGTTGAAGACTAATTGACCATATAATTGTGAGTTTATTTCTGGGCTCTCTATTTTCTTCCATTGATCTCTGTGTCTACTTTTGAGCCAGTACCACACTGTTTTGATTGCTACAGCTTTGTACTATATCTTGAAATCTGGCATTGTGATACCTCCAGTTGTGTTCCTTTTCAAGATTGCTTTGACTATTCAGGGTCCTTTGTGGTTCCATACAAATTTTAGGATTATTTGTTCTAGTTCTGTGAAAAACGATGCTGGTGTTTTAATAGGAATTGCATTAAATCTGTAGGTTGCTTTGAGTAGTATGACCACTTAACAATATTTGCTGTTCCAATCCATGAGGAAGGGTTATCTTTCCATTTGTTTGTGCTGTCTTCAATTTCTTTCACCAATGTTTTATAGTTCTCAGAGCACAGGTCTTGCACTTCCTTGATTAAGTTTATTTCTAGCTATTTTATTCTTTTGGTACAATTGTAAATGGGATTGTTTAATTAATTTCTCTAGTTGCTACTTCATGAATAGTGTATAGAAATGCAATGAATTTCTGTACTTTGATTATGTACCCTGAGACCTTACTGAATTCATATATCAGTTCTAGTAGTTTATTGGCACAGTCTTCAGGATTTTCTCTATACAGTATCATGTCATCTAAAAATAGTGGAAGTTGACTTCTTCCTTATCAATTTGGATGCCTTTTGTTACTTTTTCTTATGTACCTGCTATGGCTAGGGCTTCCAGCACTATTTGAATAAAAGTGGTGAGAGTGTATATTCTTGTCTTGTGCCTGATCTTAGGGGAAAAGCTCTCAGTTTTCGCCATTGACTATGATGTTAGCTGTGGGTTTTTCATATATAGACTTCATTATTTTGAGGTGTGTTCCCTCTATACCTACTCTGTTGAATGTTTTTTATCATGAATGGATGTTGTACTTTGTCAAATGCTTTTTCTGATCTAATGAAATGATCATATGATTTTTATCCTTTCTCTTATTGATGTGATGTAACACGTTGATTGATTTGTGAATACTGAACCACCCCTGCACCACAGGAATAAATCCCACTTGATTGTGGTGAATGATTTTTTAAAAATGTATTATTGAATTGGTTTGTTAACATTTTCTTGAGGATTTTTGCATCTATGTTCATCAGAGATATTGGCCTATAGTACTCTTTTGTTGTAGTGTCTTTTCCTGATTTTGATATCAGGGTAATGCTGACCTCATAGAATACATTTGGAATCTATCCTTTCTCTTCTATTTTTTGGAAGACTTTGAGGGGAATATTAACTTTTCTTTAAATTTTTGGCATTATTTGCCTGTGAAGCCATCTGGTCCTGAACTTTTGTTTATTGGGAGTTTTTGGTTACTGATTCAATTTCATTCCTGGTAATCAGTCTGTTAAAAATTTCTATTCCTTCCTGCTAATGTCTTGGGAGGTTATATATTTCTAGGAATTTATCCATTTCTTGCAGGTTATCTAATTATGGCATATAATTTTTCACAACATTCCCTTATAATCCTTTGTATTTCTCTGGTGTCACTTGTTATTTCTCTTCTTTCATTTCTGATTTCATTTGTTAATGAGTCCTTTCTCTCTCAATGACTCTAACTAAAGGTTTATCAATTTTACTGATCTTTTCAAAGAACCAGATCCTGGTTTCTCCTATCTGTTCTATTGGGTTTTTTTGTTTGTTTTTTAGTTTCTATTTCATTTCTTTCAGCTCTAATCTTTATCATTTCCTTCCTGCTACTGGTTTTGTGGTTTCTTTTGTTTGTCTTTTTCTAGCTCCTTTAGGTATAATGTTAAGTTGTTTATTTGAGACTTTTCTTGCTTCTTGAGTTAGCCCTGTATTGATACAAATTTCCCTCTTAGAACAGCTTTTGCTGTGTCCCAAAGATTTTGGACTGTTCTGATTTCATTTTCATTTGTCTCCATGATTCTTTGATTTCTTCTTTGGTTTCTTCATTCACCCATTTATTGTGTAGCAGCATGTTATTTAACCTCCATATATTTGTGTTTTTTCCAGTTTTTTTCTTGTGATCAATTTCTAGTTTTATAGCACTGTGATCAGAAAAGATGAATGGTATGACTTTGATCTTTCTGAATTTGTTGAGACTTATTTTGTGGCCTAATATGTGAATATTCTGAAGAATGTTCTACATGCACTTGAGAAGAATGTGTATTCTGCTGTTTAGGATGGAATGTTCTGAAAATATTTGTTAAATCCATCTGACCCAATGGGTCATTCAAAGCCAGTTTCTTTGTTGATTTTGTGTTTGTATGATCTAACCACTGATGTGTTAAAGTGCTCTACTATTATTGTATTAATATCAATTACTTCCTCTATGTTTGTTATTAACTGTTTTATGTATTTGGGTGCTCCCATGTTGGGTGCATAAATATTTACAATTGTTATATCTTCTTGTTGGATTGTCCCCTTAATGATTATATAGTGTCCTTCTTTGTCTCCTGTTACAGTCATTGTTTTAAAGTCTGTTTTGTCTGACATACCTATTTCTTTCCTTTCACTTCCATTTGCATGGTAAATGTTTCCCCATCCCCTTGCTTTCAACCTGCATGTATCTTTAGGTCTTAAGTGAGTCTCTTGTAGGCAGCATATAGATGGGTCTTTTTTTTTTTTTAATCCATTCTATCACTCTATGTCTTTTAATTAGAGCATTTAGTCCATTTACAGTCAGAGTAATTATTGAGAGGTATGTACATATTGTCACTTTGTTACATGTTTTATGGTTGTTTTTGTAATTCTGCTCCATGTCATTCTTCCCTTGCTCTCTTCTCTCATGATAAGTTGGCTTTCCTTGGTGATATACTTGGATTCCTTTCTCTTTATTTTTTGCATATCTATTACTGAATTTTTATTTCTGGCTACCATTAACCATAACATATTTTATGCATATATCAGTCTGCATTAAGTTGATGGTTGCTTAAATTTGAACCGACTCTTTACTCCTCTCCATCCATGTTTTAAGTGTAGGGTGTAATGCTTTACATCCTTTTATTTTGTGAGTCAGTTGAGTGATTTTTTATAGAAAGCAGATTTTTACTGCTTTTGTGTTTCCTACTTTTCTTACTCCTACTTATACTCGTTTCTTTCCACTCAGAGATGCCCCTTTAACATTTTTTTGTAAAGCTCGGTTTAGTAGTCATGATTTCCTTTAACTTTTGTTTGTCTGGGAAACTTTTCATTTTCCCTTCTATTCTGAATGGTAGCCTTGCTGGATAGAGTATTCTTGGTGGTAGGTTTTTTATTGCCAGCACTTTAAATTTATCATGCCACTCCCCTCTGCTCTTCAAATTTCCTGCTGAAAAATCATCTGATAGACTTATGGGGTTTCCCTTGTATGTAACTGCTTTCTTTTCTCTTGCTGCTTTAAAAATTCTCTTTATCACTACTTTTTGCCATTTTTTTTAAAGTACTTTTTTTTTTTTTTAAAGATTTTATTTATTTATTCATGAGAGAGAGAGAAGCAGAGCGAGAAGCAGGCTCCCAAGGAGCAGGGAGCCCGATGCGGGACTCGATCCCAGGACCCTGAGATCACGACCTGAGCCGAAGGCAGATGCTTAACCATCTGAGCCACCCAGGCACCCTACTTTTTGCCATTTTAATTACCATGTGCTTTAGTGTGGACCTCCTAGGGTTGACTTTGTTGGGGGCTCTCTGTGTCTCCTGGACCTAGATGTCTGCTTCCTTCTCCAGATTTGGAAAGTTTTCAGCTATTATTTCTTCAAACGAATTTTCAGCCCCCTTTTCTCTCCTCCTTCTGGGATCCCTATAATGTGAATCTTATTATGCTTGTGTTGCTCAATTTCCTAAGTCTATTTTCATTTTTTCTTTTTCTCTCTCCTATTCACCTTGATTACTTTCCATTACTCTGTCCTCCAAGTCCCTGATTCATTTACTGCTTCCTCTGGTCTACTACGTATTCCACCTAGTGTATTTTTAATTTCATTTATTGAGTTCTCCATCCCTGATTTGTTCTTTTTTATATTTTCCATCTCTTTGCTAAGGGTATCAGTGAGGTCCTCCACTCTTGAGAAAAGTCCAGTGAGTATCTTTATGACCTTTACTTTAAACTCTCTATCAGGCATATTATTATCTCCATTTCATTTAGGTCTCTTGCTGTGATTTTTGCCTTTCTTTTTTATTTGGGACATATTCCTCTGTCTCCTCATTTTGTCTAACTCTCTGTGTCTCTTTCTATGTGTCAGGAAAGTCAGCTACATTTCCTGCTCTTGAAAGTAGTGGCCTTATGAAGAAGAGGTCCTGTAGTGCTCTGTAGTGCAGTGTCCCCTGTTCAGTGCTTCAGTGGTGTCTTCTATGTGTACTGCATGTGCCCTGCTATTGTAGCTGAGCCACTTTTGCCTTCAGTTCAGTCATCTGCAATGGCTCTCTTTGCCTTTTGTGGGCAGGGTTTGGTTCCTGTGTTGTTAGTGGATCAGTCTGGGGCTGTCTTGAGCTTAAGTTGAGTCAGATGAGGTGTTTGCCAGAGATGCAGCCGTACTGAACTGCAGGAGAACATAGGGGCCGACTTCGCAGTGCCATCAGGAGAGGATTTGCTGCTGCTGGGTTGAAGGGGGCAGATCTGCAGAAATATGTTGTGGTATTAGCAAGGTTTGCATGGGTCTGCTGTGAGAAGGGACTTGGAGCTGTGGCCTGCTGGAGGGGGAATGTCTGCAGGAGAACACGTGGGTGAGATGCACTGTTTGCATGTTTGGTGTCAAGTGCTGGCATACCACTGATTCCCTCAGCTATCTGTGTGTTTACGCTTTGGTGTAGGGGAGGGAAATGGTGCCCACTAGTTCCTTTTTTCCCAAAGAAGTCTCCCAGTGATCCCTGCCCCTCCAGCACATGCTCTGATAATAGTAAACAAATCTCCCTCCTGCTCCTGTAAAAAAGGAACTAGTGTGCCCACTAGTTCCTTTTTTCCCAAAGAAGTCTCCCAGTGATCCCTGCCCCTCCAGCACATGCTCTGAGAATAGTAAACAAATCTCCGTCCTGTATTCCCATTTTCAAACTGTTGCTTCTATGCTATATCTCCATAGGACTGTTTGCTGTGCTGTCTCTTTAAGGTCGGGGACTTGGTTTCCTCTCAGCCTCTCAGCTCTCCCATGATCCTGCTGGTTTTTAAAGTTCCAGGCTTTAAGTACTGCTGGTTATAAGAACTCATGAAATAGGCCCCTCCAGTTTTCAAAGCCAAATGTTATGGGGATTTGTCTTCTCCATGCAGGCTCACTGGTGTGAAAATCTGTTTCTCTCCCCTCTCCAAGCCCATGGCATTCCCCCTCCCTCAGACAGTCCCATAGGTCTATTTAGCTCTTGACCATGTATCTGCTCTTCCTATCCTCTTCAATGTGTCCTCTTGTCTATATTTAGCTGTGGACTTTGTTGTGCCAGTCTTCAGGTAGTTTCCTGGGTTACACACACTAATGTGGCTGTTATCTAGTTGTATGCAAGGGACAAGGTGAGCTTAACAACATCCTATTATGCCATATTCCCCTAATACCCACCTTGGTCTTTCTTATTTAGTCTGTAGAACACTGATTTTTGAATGTAGAACCAGCTTTGCATTCTCAGGATAAATGCTACTTGATCATTTTCACATATTGTTAGCTTCAATCAGCTAATATTTTGTTAAGGATTTTTGACTCTGTGTTTACAAGGGATATTGTTCTACAGTTTATTTGTAATGGCTTTGTCTGATTTTTCTATCAGGGTAATACTAATTTCATAAAATGAGTTGGGAAATACTTCCTCCTCTTTTATTAAAGAGTTGGTATGTAATTGGTATTATTTCTTCCCTACATGTTTGGCAAAGTTTGCCAATGAAGCAATATGGGCCCAGAGTTTTCTTTGTTGAAAGGTTTTTAAAAATTCAATTTATTTCCTTAATAAAGAGAATACTATTCAATTTATTTCTCCTTGACTGAATATTGGTAGCTCAGGTCTTTTAAGAACTTGGTCTATTTCATCTAAGTTCTTGATATTTGGGGCATATAATTTGTGTCTTATCTCTCTTTTCTTTTCTTGATCATTCTGGCTAGAGATCTGCCAATTCATTTCAAAGAACCTGGTTTTGTTTCATTAATCTTCTCTATTGTTATTCTGTTTTAAATTTCACTGATGTCTGTTCTTATCTTCACTATTTCCTTCATTTTGCTTGCTTTGGTTTTAAAATTTTCTTCTTTTTATAGTACCATGATGTTGAAGCTTAGACAATTTACTGCCAGAAATGTCCCTCAAAACACTGCTATAACTGCATCCACAAATTTTAATATAGTGTATTATTATATTTATTCTATTTAAAATATTTTTAAGTTTCCTTTGTGACTTCTTCTTCAACCCATAGGTTATTTAGATATGTGTGGTTTAACTTACAAATATTTGAGGAAATTCAAAATATTTGAGGAAATTCAAAATATTTGAGGAATCTTCCAGATATCTTTCTCTTATTGGTTTCTAGTTTAATTCCATTCTAGTTAGACAACATACTTTGTTTGATTTTAGCCCTTTTAATTTTATTAAGATTTGGCCCAAATTTATGGCCAAAATATGGTCTATCTTGGTGAATATTTCTGTGCCCTTGAAAAGACTGTGTATTTTGTTGAATTGAATGTTCTGTAAATGTTAATCAAGTAAAGTTGGGTGATAATGTTTTTAGGTCCTTACCTTTATGATTTTCTGTCCACTTATCAATTATTGTGAAAGGAGTATTGAAGTCACCAAGTAGAAAAATGTCAATTTGTCTATTTCTCCTTTGAATTATATCTGGTTTTGTTTCACATATTTTGAATCTCTGTTTTGCATACATGTTTAGGATTGTTATGTTTTTTTGGTGAATCAACCCCTTTTTATTATGTAGTGTTCCTCTTTACCTATGGCAATACTTTGTCTCATTTTAATAAAGCCACTCCAGCTTTCATTTGATTAGTGTGGTTCTTTCTCATATACCTATCCAGCATTAGCCAAGGAAAATGCTACATTAATACCAGATAGGTTTCAATCACAGGACAGTCTTCTTATGGGTAACTCTTGCTCCGTCTTGAATTCACAAGGAATATTATTCAGAGAGAATTATGAACAGATCAAGAATTATCAATAGGAGATTTTTTGGTAGCAATCTTATATTGACCTGAAGTGTCCTGACTCCTATTGATCTGAAAATGGGAAAGACAGGAATAAAAGACTTCTCCAGGAATTCTCAAATGTTACCATGCACAGGAGTCACCTGTAAATACCTGTTAAAAATACAGATTTCTGGGATGCCTGGCTGGCTCATCCAGTAAAGCCAGGTGACTCTTGATCTTGGGGTTGTGAGTTCAAGCCCCCATGTTGGATGTAGAGATTACTTAAAAAAATAAAAAATTAAAAAAAAAATTCAGATTTCTGGGGATCACCCTCAGAAATTCCAGTACTGGTACTAAGGAATCTGCCATTTTATTTTTTTAATTTGTTAATTTTTTTTAAGATTTTATTTATTTACTTGAGAGAGAGAGAGAATGAGTGGGAGTTGGAGGGGTGGAGGGAAAAGCAGGCTCCCTACTGAGCAAGGAGCCCAATGCAGGCTCCATCCCAGGACCCTGAGACATGACCTGAGCCAAAAGCAGATGCTTAACTGACTGAGCCACCCAGGTGCCCCAGGAATCTGCCATTTTAACAAGCCACCCCAGGTGAATCTGATGCAGGTATTCCATGAACTATACTTGACAAATACTAATCTATTCTGTGCTCTTTAAAGCAGCACTGTCCAGAAAAACAAATGTCATACAACCCACACATGTTATTTTAAGTTTTTGGTAGGCCCATTAGAAAAAGTAAAAAAGAGGAGCACCTTGGTGGCTCAGTCAGTTAAGTGTCTGCCTTCAGCTCAGGTCATGATCTTGGGGTCCTGGGATGGAGCCCTGTGTCACACTCCCTGCTCAACAGGTTGTCTGCTTCTCCTTCTGCCTCACCACCCCACCTCTGCTCATGCACTCTCCCTCTTTCTCAAATAAATAAAATCTTTTTTAAAAAGTAAAAAAGAAAAAGCATATGAAATTAATTTTAATTATACATTTTCTTTAGCCCAATATATACAAATATCATTTTGACATATGGTACTGGCCACATTTCAAGCACTCAATAGTTACATGTGGCTACTGGATACTGTATACAACAGTACAGATTTAAAGCAATGTTTCTGAACATCTTTGGTGATAATAGTCACCTCAAATTTTCTGTCCTCTTTTTTTTTTTGAATGCTTTTTTTTCTTTGAATGCTTTTCAAATACATAGTTAATAAACTTCTCCCTTTAAGTAATGAAACTTTCATTATTCATAGATGATATGATTGTGTACATAAAAAATCCAAAAAATCTGCAGATAAAATTTTAGAATGAATAAGTACATTAAGCAGGGTCACTGGATATATGTCAACATACAAAAATCAATTGTATTTCTACATTCCATCAACAAATAATGAGAAAATAAAATTAGAAAAACATGAGACTATTTCCAATAGCATAAGCATATGAAACCAGATTGCTTTGAATAAATTTGAATAAATTTAAAGATGTACAAGACATCTACAAAGAAAACTATGATATATTGCTGAAAATAAAAGATAAATTAATGAATGGATACGTCATGTTCATTGGCTGGAAAGCTTAATTCTTCCCAACTGATTTATAGATTGATGCTTTCCTAATCAAATCATGAGCAGGCTTTCTGTAGAAATTGATTAGCTAGTGCTAAAATTCATATGGTAATGTGAAAGCCGAGAATTGCCAAGCCAACCATAAAAAAGAACAAACTTGGAGAATCTATTCTACTAGACATCAAGATTCATAAATCTATAATAATTAAGAGTCAATGACATTGGGCGCCTGGGTGGCTCAGTTGGTTAAGCGTCTGCCTTCGGCTCAGGTCATGATCCCAGGGTCCTGCTTTTCCCTCTGCCTCTGCCTCTCTCTCTCGCTCTCTCATGAATAAATAAATAAAATCTTTTTTTAAAAAAGTATATGATATTGGTATAAACACGGGCAGAACAGAGTCCAGAAGCATACCTAAGTTTATCTGGATACTTGCTTCATGATAAAGGCTACACAGCAGACAAGCAGGGAAAGAATGATCTTTTAAAAAAATGGTGGTTGGTCAGCCAGATATGCAAACAGAAAAAAATTGACCTACCCTGCCTTACCACCTCATATACAAAATAATCAATTCAATGGGTATTGTAGGTCTAAATGTAAAGGGTAAAACAATAAAACAAAATAATACAGAAGAATATATTCATTACATGGGGTAGGAAATAATTTCCTGAATAGAAAAGCACTAATAAAAAGGAAAAATATTGATAAATTGAATTACAATACAGTTAAGAACTTCTTTTCATCAGAAGACACCACTAAGCCAGTGAACAGAACATAGAGTGGGTGAAGATATTTGTAATACATATAATAACAGAAAGATTGTATTCGGAATATGTAAAGACCAAACGCCTATTCAATAAGAAAAAGACAGGTAATAGAAAACAAGTAGACTTCAAAAAGCACCTCATAAAAAGGAGGATAGCCAATGGTTAATAAACATTTGAAAAGGTGCTTAATTTCATTAATCATGAGGAAAATGCAATGAGATAACACTGTGTACCCACCAGAATGGCTAAAATGAAAAAGACTGTTGATACTAAGTGTTGGTGAAAACATAGAAAATCTGGAATAGCTAATGGGTTTGTAAATTGGATAACTACTCAGGGAAACTGTTGGACAATATATAAAGCCCAATATCCTATGACCTACCAATTTTACTCCTAGGCATATATCCAATAGAAATGTGAACATTATGTTCACCAAAATCTAAAACTGTGTAGAAGTACTATTATTAATAGCCCCAAACTGGGAAAACCCAAATGTTCATCAACAATAGACATTAAATAAATTTGATATATTCAAATATTAGAATACTATATAGCAACAACAATGAACAAACTATAGCTATATGTAACATGAATCTCATAGAAATATTGAATGAAAGAAGCCTAACATAAAAAAATATATATTCTCTTTCCATATATATTAAGTTCAAAACAGGCAAAACTAATTTACAGTGTTTTAAGTCAGAACAATTGGTTATCTTAAAAAGAATATTAAGGTTAGTAAGAGAGAGTGGTCATGGCAAGACCTTGTCAAAACTGGTAATAATCTGGGGTGTCTGGGTGGATCAGTCAGTTGAACGTCCAACTCTTGATTTCAGCTCATGATCTTGCGGTCATGAGATGGAGCCCCAAGTCAGGCTCTGCACTCAGCATGGAGTCTGCTTGAGATTCTCTCTGTCCCTCTCCCTCTGCCCCTCCCTCTACTCTCTCTCTCTCAAATAAAAAATAAATAAATAAAGTCTTAAAAAAAAGAAACTAGTAATGATCTACTTCCTGATCTGGATGGCTGTTACAGTTTTGCTCACTGTAAAAATGCATCTTGCTATTCACTAATGCCATATGCACTTTTTTGCATGTATGTTTTTATGCAATAAAATTTTGTTAATAATAACTCAGAATATATTCCTTCATTTTTCCTTCATGTGGTACTTGAAGATTTTGTGTGTGTACTAACATCTCTTATCATCAGAAAGCTAACTAGCTTAACAGTCTCACTTCATTTACCTTATCTTTAAAATGAAATAGTTAATCTTTAGATGACTTCAGATGTTCACCTCATTTCTAATCTTTTATTATTCTATAAACTGGGAGAAAGATTTAGTTACATTCTGATTCTCATACTGTTATTTTATTCCCTTAAGCTATTCAGTTAAGCTACCTAAAGACCAAATTAAGTGATGGAAATTGCCTTGAATAACAAAACCACTTCATGAGTGGGCTTTGTTTTTAAGAAAACCCTTCAGGCAGCAGTAGTTCTTGCTGTTTTCACTCTTAAAACCCTTTTAATATCTTACTTCTATTATAGCTCTTAGCAGTATGCATTGAAATTGTTTGCTTATTTCTCTGTCTTCTTTAGTAGTCTGTATACTTCTTAAGGGTAGGAATTCCCTCCATCCTTCCCTCCCTTTTATTCAGCATCATGCCTTTCTCTACTTAATGAGCAAAAGACACCTATGATTCAGAAACAAAAGGCTTCAGTTTGACAATAGTCCGTTTAATGGCAGAACCCTGAGCCTCAGGGGTTACACCTCCTGGCAAGAATAATTTACATGAATTATTGCTTGACACTTCCTGTATCTGATCTTAGAGTAAAAATGCTCATGTAGACACAAGCAAGCTTTATTAACAAAATTTCTAACATAATGAGAATTTTTGCTCACTTTAACCAAGAAGTTAAAAAAAATAAACAGCCATCATATGTGTGGGAAAAAGACTTGATGGTTTAAAATATTCTTTAACTTAACATCCTTGGTTAAAAGCAAACACACACTTCAGCCCTAGAGAGCATGATTCTCCCCTCAGAATCAATGGGAAAGCAGGGCCATGCATTTTCAATAGTGGACATGAAATTCAGTTTGATTCACAACAGTCCATGCAGATTTTTCCCAAGTTATTTTTATATTAAAGCATGCTTGAAAAATTTCAACCCAGATTTAGGTTTAAGTTTCCCAGACTTAGTAAGTAATTGCGGCAGTAATGAGTTCTTATGTCTTAATTTGGTCTGCTCCAGATGTTAACATCTAGATTGTTTGTTTTTCATTCTCCACCCCTCTGCATTTCCTTATAAAACAGTACATTTTTAACTGTTCTGATTTTTTTATATGGGGGGGTGTGCAAGAAATCAAGAAGAAGTAGGGTAGGCAGGAAGTTTAAGATCTCACCTGCTATGCCAATTTGACCAGTTTTTCTGCTTGTGAGAAGCTGAAGAAGGACCAGTTTTACCTTCACAGAAGTCATACTGGCCTGTATTCGCAGGATGGTGTGGTCCTAAGGAACATGCATTCAGGGGTGCCGGTATGCTTCCCCTAAGGCAAGTACTGTATTGGTGGTCCTCTTTGAATGGGAAATAAAATCCCCTGGCAGAGTTGGCTGTGCTGTACCACAACTCAACTTACTCCCCTCCTTTTAAAGGAGGGGAACTAAGGGAATGAGTCCCCTCCTATAAACTAGCATAAGTGAGTAACAGGAAAGACTTGGCTTATACATCCAAGCTAATAAAGTAGTATACTGATAGAGTATATTAATAAGAACCTGCATTTTAAACCCAGCTGGTGAGCAGCTGGATGGCAGCTGAGATGTGGGATTGTTCTTTAACAGATAAGGGAGACCTTGCTCAAGGGAAGTGGTTCTCAAATTTTGGTGTGCATGGAAATCACTGGAATGCTTGCTAAAAATGCAAATTCCATGGTCACAGGCCTAAGAATTCTGAGCCAGAAGAACTTGGATATGGCCCAGAAATCTGCCTTTTTAATAAGCAGCCTCAGGTGATTCTGATGCAGGTGGTGGGAAACCACATTTTGAGAAATACTGTTCCTCAGAGCTACTAATATCATCCTTCAAGATCTTTAGCAGCTGAAAAGGATAATAGGTTTTCAACCAATCTTTCCGCTTGGTTTTTGACAGCTGAGTCCAATCCACAGCTGGTAAAGAGGTTGGATAATGACCAGAGATAGGTTTGATCCCTCGGGATAGAATGCTTAAAGTGGTTTGGGGACCTCTGTTTCTCCCCCACCAATAAGGGGATTGGATGGCGGCCACAGACTGGGCTAGAAATCCAGCTGGCACAAAACTTGGAAGACAATCCTCAGTGAGGTCTGGGTTCAATATCTAACTGCTAAAGAGCTTGGCTGTCCGCCTTGTAGTGTGCAGTCAATCTCCAATTGATATAATGTTTTGATAACATATGAGCAGCATGGGTTAAATCCAGAAACTGTAAAGTACTTAGATAAAAGTTCTAAGACCTAAAGTTTGGTCCCCAAATGGCAAGGAGCTTGGACAATATTTGGGAATGAATTTAATCCTCAAATGGTAAGAGTTTTGGATGTCAGGAATGAGGTCTGGGTTCAATCTCTTGTCATTAAAAAGCTTGGAAGACCAGCTTGGGATCTGGTTTCAATCGTCAGATGGTAAAGAGTTCAAATGACAACAATGGTTTCTAGGTTCAAGTGAAAGCTGACAAACAGCTTGAAATAAACTGCAAGATCTGGGTTCAATCTCATAATGTTAAGGGTTTAGATAATTGTCATGAGGAATGAGTTCAGCTTGGAGGATTCTAAAGTCTAGGTGAGGTAGCTAAGAACCTGCACCAGATGATTAGAGACAACTTGTGGTCATGATCCATGTGGGAAAGGATTTAGACAGTGACTACTCTTTTCAAATTATGAGATAGAGAGGGTGCCCAGATACCATTGATCCAGGGCTACACATTTAGCTAATGAAGCAAGAAGCTTGAATTCCAGCCATGGGGTAAGAAAATGTGTATACAAGTAGTAGGTCATGGGCTAATTTTGCAAAAGAATATTATGGGACTTCCCTATATCCATAACTATGGAGATACAAGCACCAGGCCTGGGAATGCGATTCTTGAAATAATGGAACTCTTTTGCCAGGACTTTTGCTGACAGAATGACTGTTTTATATGGCTACAAGAGCAGACGTCTGAAAAGCTCTGAAATCTACAATGTGTGTTTCTAAGTGGGATGACAGCTGGCACCACTGCATAAAATCTTGTTCCTACTTTTACAGTTTCACTAATACTCTTCTTTCTGATTATTCTGATTTATCAACAAACAGCAGTTTCTGGAAACTTTTAAAAGCATATTCAAATAGTCAAGAGGCAGACAGCTCTCCAAACACCTCTAACAATCCATGAGGCTCTTTGAGAGACAAAAATGAAAATGATCCCTTAGGGAAAAAGCAAAAATCAAGTCATGACTACCAACTAGCTTTCTTCCTGGAGATATTTATTGTTTGACCTCACAATTCAAGGTGATTTTTTTTAAAAAAGATGGCTTCATTAGGGAACTGGTTTAAAGCATGGATATATCTGCCAAAACCTTCTGTGCTTCTTGAATCTGAGCATGTTCTGAAGAATACCTTTTAAGGAATAACCATGCTTCAGAATTCTGGAACATATTAGGCATTTGTTTTAAGACACTGCTATTGAAATAATATTGTTATTAATAGGTAACATTTATTGAGCACTTATGTCAGGTACTGTATGAAATATTTTATATGTACTAACTTATTTAATAGTTAACACAACCCTATAAAGTAGGTCTTGTTATTATCCTCATTTTATAGATAAAGAAACTAAGACACAGATGTTCGGCAAATTACCTAATGTTACAGAGGCACTGCTTAAGACTACATTTCCCAGCATCCCTTGCAATTAAGTTGTAATCACATGATTAAATTCAGCCAATGAGAAATGTGAGTAAAAGTGATTCATACCACTTTTGGGCCTAGACTTTTCAAGCATCTGGTGCAATCCTCAGATTTTTTATAACCCTGCCACAGTAAGCTTAGAGGCCAGTGCTTCTGATGACATAATAAGATGAACAGGGACTGTTAACATGTTTCAATCAGACTCTAAGCAAGAAATAAATTTTAATTGTGTTAAAGTATTTCCACAAATCTAAGATCTTATTAATTATTTTAGTATCACTAAGTTAAAAAAAAATGTCACCAAATAAACAATGTTGCCAAATTATAAGACATCCCTACCCCCCTCCTTATTTCACAGATGTTGATTTTGGAAAAAAGGACAGGACTTAGCTTCTTCATTATGGGGACTCAGGCAGCAATTTCAAGAGGTTCTAACTAGTTAAAGAGGGAGCAATATAAGCTTCAAAAAGGATATAAATTGCAATTGATTGGAACTCACAAAATATATTTAAGTCCATTAATCCATATTGATATTTAAAAAACCAATTGGTTAGTGTGCCTGGGTGGCTCAGTCAGGTAAGTGTCTGCCTTCGGCTCAGGTCATGACCTCAAGGTCCTGGGATCCTTGAGCTCCCTGCTCAGTGGGGAGTCTGCTTCTCCCTCTCCCTCTGTGCCTACCCCCCTCCCCCGCTCATTCTAGTGTGCTCTCTCTCTCTCTCTCAAATAAATAAAAAATCTTTTAAAAACATTTAAAAAGGGCGCCTGGGTGGCTCAGTCGTTAAGCGTCTGCCTTAGGCTCAGGTCATGATCCCTGAGTCCTGGGATCGAGTCCCACATCGGGCTCCCTGCTCAATGGAAAGCCTGCTTCTCCCTCTCCCACTCCCCCTGCTGGGATGTCACAAGCCCTCAACTGCTGTCTCTGTCTCTGTCAAATAAATAAATAAAATCTTTAAAAAAAAAACATTAAAAAATAAAAAACCATATGGTCACCTTTGGAGGATGATAGAGACCAATTAATTATCTTGAAAAAATGGTAAATAAGGGAAAAGAATCACTTATCCCACCTTTCCTACATTAATTGTACCACTGAGTAACCAGTAGACATGGGAAACAAATTTTTATAAAAGTATTCCAACCAATAAATTAAAAATAAATGATAGAATATCACCATTTTGCAACCTCCAATGATTTAATTCATCTGGACATTGAACATCAATAGCTGCTATCACCACAAAGAAGAGGGGCAACCAGACATCATGCCCTTTTCAATGAAAAAACTAAAAACCACCTATAGACTTGTCCAGAGATTCTCAAAGTGTAGTCCGAAGACCTTGGAACTCTTTCAGGGGATTTGTGAGGTCCCTACATTTCCAACTACATATCTGTGTGAGGTCAGGTTTTCTTCATACACTTCAAATAAAACAACATAATGCAACAGATTGCAAGCAAAAGCAGATATGATAATCCAGCTGTCTTCTATTAAGCCAGACATTAAAGGGATTTGCAAAAAAATGTAAAACAATGTCATTCTTCTCACCAGACATTTTTTCATTCTGTAAAATAGTTATTTATGATTTAAAAATGTTATTTATGTTAACTTGTAATGGGTTTATTATTGTTACTTTTTAAATGAATTATTATATACATATCTTAAATTTCTCAGTTTTAATTTTGAATATGGAAAATATTGGTAAATATGACTCACATAAACAAAAGCTTTTAGAGAGGTCTTCAAAAAATTGTAATAAAAGAATCCTGAAATTAAAATGTTTGAGAACTGTTGGTTTTGCCAAATATAACAAACCTGAGTCTGATCAAGCCTCTATATCGAGCTGTCAATTTTCAGGAAATACAGAGGACAGAGAAATATGTTGAACTGCAACATAAGTATGCAATCAGCACAATTCAGGCTGTGGGAAACTCTACAGGTCAAATGCCCTGGATTCTTCCACAGACAAACTATAAGGAACAGAAAAGGATACAGGGAGAACTTAAAGAGACTTCAATACATGATTTTTTCTTTTAATGGGCAAGACTATAGTGTTTAGGGATATAGACTTGAATGATAAAAGCATAAAGAAATATAAGGAAGTGATTGCTAGAGTAATTACCTGGGAGGGAGGGAAGGAGTCAAGTGGGGTGGGGCACATTGAAAGGATTCAGGGTGACTAAAAACGTTTTACTTATTAACCTTGGTAGTTGTTATAAAGGTGTCCACCTTATGATAACTCATCAAGCCCTAAAGAGTTCATCTTAGAATCAATAAGATAGGGCAAGTTCCCAAGCCATTCAATACTTTCCAGGACAGGACTGAGTGCAAAGCCTGTCTGCTTAACCATTATGCTACACCGATGGATGTGTTGTAACTTGAAAAGACCACCCTTGAACTCTATATTTAAAAGAAGGTGTGGGCGCCTGGGTGGCTCAGTTGGTTAAGCGACTGCCTTCGGCTCAGGTCATAATCCTGGAGTCCCTGGATCGAGTCCCGCATCGGGCTCCCTGCTCGGCAGGGAGTCTGCTTCTCCCTCTGACCCTCCCCCCTCTCATGTGCTCTCTCTCATTCTCTCTCTCTCAAATAAATAAATAAAATCTTTAAAAAAATAAAAAATAAAAAAAAAATAAAAGAAGGTGTGATAGTAGCTATATGCCTCTCAAGTTCTTATGCCTGTAACTCTAATCATGGGTTCTCACACCTTTTCTTTGGAATGTAAAACCACCTTTGAAAATTAAGTAATGTTTCACGTGTTTAGTCAATAACCTGAGTTATAAAGCAATCTCCTGCCTCCTTCAGACCCTCCAATATTCCATGCAAATCTCTAGCACAGAACCTGGGCTTCTTTGCTGTCTTTATCCACTTATAATCTACCCTCCTCCTTGCAGTAGACTAGCACAAGGCAGATTCTCAGGAAACCAGTTACATAATGATCTGACAAACTTTAAAGTGGTTTCTGATAAAAAGTCACAGATTTCTGAGCCAGATGCATAGAAATCCATGCCATTTATTCTGTTCCTCCAACACTTACTTAGAGCCCATCTATTCTTACTTCATGCACTTCTCTTAAATACTTGCTTGTCAGATTTATAAGCTTATAGTATGTTAGAAGTGACAAATTAGAAACAGAGAGGGTTGACTATAGACTGTCAATTCAGCAAGTATGTATTGTATATTATGTGCAATACACGGTTAAATAATGGAAGATAAAAATATGTGAGAGAGGAGATAGAGAAACAACTCAAAATAATAATTTTTGAATATTCGATAATAATAAAAACATACCTAATATTTACAGAGGGAGGGAGGGAAGGAGAACAGGAGGAAGGGAGGGGGTGATGGAGGGAAGGGAGGGAGGCAGGAAGGGAGGGAGGGGCAAAGAAACAAAAAA
>NC_138374.1:26676414-26693817 GCF_054177405.1 Leptonychotes weddellii | reverse complement strand
CTTTACTTCTAGTCACAATAACAGCCCATTTATTGAACACTCACTATATGTCAGGCACTTGGTAAGTGCTTCATATTATCTCCTACAATACTTACAACAACCCTAGGATGTATTTATTGTTATCCCCACTAGCTAAGGGAATTAAAGCTAAGAAAGGTTACACAGCTAATAAATGGCTGAGCTGAGATTAAACCCAAATTTGACTAAACACTAAAGCCTGCGGTTTTAACTACTACTCCAGGTACTGCTACTGGATTTCACTTTATATACCAATTTCCTTGGACTGGGAATACATTCTTGGATTCTTAGGCAAAGTGTGACCTCAATTAGAAAAAGAATTATGATCATTTATTGATGTCTGCTGTGAGAAAGGGGTGATAAGTGGTAGCAGTGACATACACATCAGGTATGTGCCAACACCACTCGGGCAATGCTTCCTCTATGAAGTAGTCCTCTCTCTACATATGGTATGTGATGTACCCTGTAGACCAGCTTATGTCATTTCTATGTGACCATATTTTGCCAGATGATTATCAGAATACTTGGTTTGTCAACTTAACAGAATTTCCTTAATTAGTACTTTATTAGGATACCCAAGCTGTATGATTGCTGTATTATTTGAGGGAAACAGGGACCAGTCTTGATTTCTCTATAAAAATGTGATAGCTCTTCTGATTCCATACAAATTTTAGGATTGTTTGTTGCAGCACTCTGAAAATTTTCGTATGGTTTCACTTATTTGTGGAACATAAGGAATAACATGGAGGACATTAGGAGAAGGAAGGGAAGAATGAAGGGGGGTGGGAATCGGAGGGAGAGATGAACCATGAGAGACTCTGGACTCTGAGAAACAAACTGAGGGCTTTAGAGGGGAGGGGGGTTGGGGAATGGGTTAGCCCAGTGATAGGTATTAAGGAGGGCACATACTGCATGGAGCACTGGGTGTTATACAAAAACAATGAATCGTGGATCACTACATCAAAAACTAATGATGTATTGTATGGTGACTAACATAACATAATAAAATTAAATTAAATTTAAAAAATGTGAGAGCTCAACTGAGGTAGGAGAACAATAGGAATCAGCATAGCAATTCAAAAAATGTTAATAAACCTTTATGCACTAGCTAGATGTTTTCTGTACATATCATTTATAAAATAATTAGGGTGAAAATAGTCTTAAAAAGAATAAGACTAAGATGAAGCAGACTTGTTAACAGTAAAGGAGTTAATTCAAGATTTGAAACTAAAAATGAAAATAGACTGAGCAGGAGGTAAGCAAAGGGATTAAAAACTAAGAAAGGGTAAAAAGAGCAGTAAGGTTAAAGAAAAAGAGAATCAGATCAAAGCTGGAAACTCATAAAAGTCATGTCTTACTCTAAAGAAAGGATTATTTACTCACTGCTTATATTCTGGCAATTTTTATCACTGTACCAAAACAGATGGGTCTTGTAGATATAAGAATAGAACATATATTTCACAGGCCATGGAAATGACTGAACGTGCCCAAGTCCTGAGACAAAGGCAGGGAAGTCAGGTCATTAGCATTCCTTTTGTTCCAACACATGCCTTTAGCTGCAACACAGTCTTACCTGCTAAACTCTACTAAGATGAGAAAGTACCAAATGCACTGAAGATTTTCCTGTACCCTCTCCTCCTCCTCTTCACTCTGTGTTCCCTTCTGTCCTTCCCTTTGCTGCCTTTCCTTCCCCTCTTTGCTCTCTTTACTTTTATAAGACATTGTTGAGGACCTATTATGTTCCAAGAACCTTGGGTTTACACAAATGAATCAGATTCACTCTGCTATTCCAAGGCTTACAGTCCAGTGGGGAAGAAGAAAAATAACCCAGGATAATTTCACAGCACTTTACAAAGCACTTTCTTAGACAGCGCAGGGAATTACTATCTCCCTTTTACAAACGAAGAAAGTGAAGTCCAAAGAGGTTAAGCAAATTGTCCAATATCAACCCTTTATTATAGAATATGGGTAATAAACAAGAGGTAGAAAAGGAACAAATGAGTGAAAAGAAAGTGAAGGATACCCTCTTTCCCTCCCAGATAATTAAGTTCCACCACAGGCTAAATAATTAATATGCATATACTTTGACATAAGTGTATACACACACACATACACACATATAAACACATGTATGTAAAGGATAACACTAGATATATAGATATAAGACACTATATATCTAGATACACTAGATATATAGATATAAGTACTCTGCACCCTGCAAAAGGCTAATAAACAAGTATAAACTAGCACCATTATTACACAGAATCAGAGTAAATAAGCAAAATAGTAAGCTAAGATTTGAAATATCTGGCAACCATTCTTCTCCTTCCAAAAGATAATACATTTCCAGGTTCGGGAAACCCAGCTGGGCTAACGAGTTCTAAAAATAATGAATGAATGAAGTCTTCCAAGGTAGGAAAGTACTAGATTTATCACCAGGTAGTTAAGGAACAGATTCACCGAAGGCTTTGGAAATGAAAGTCAAGACTTTAATATAACCATAGGATCTTCTAAAGCGGGGGGAAAAAAGAGAACTAGAAAAGTGGGCAAACTCAATTCTTCTTTCTCAAGAAAGATATGGATAAATATAATTATTTGATAATTCACTATTAGTTGACCTTAAAAAGTAGTAAGAAAATTGAATTCAAAAATATTTGTTCTTCTTTGATATATGAAGAAGTGAATTCGAATATACCAATGACATCCCTTTTCTAAGAAGGGCTAGTATTATACAAGCTGATGATAAAGAAGTTTCCTTATAGAAAAGGCCTCTCTGTACTACACAAATCATCCCATATGGAGTGGACTGCACATTCCACATCTATTTGACATTGTTCAATATTTGCCCAAGCCCTTACATAAGTGACAAATACAGCTTAGAAGTAATGAGGAAAGAATTAATAAAAAGAGTTCTGGCAATTTTAGAAGAAGTAATTATCTGAAACAAATTGGTAGACTCCAATGCTTACTGGTATGTAGGTATTATGTTAAATGAGTTAGAATTATTACTTTAATTCTCCCAATAAGCCTCCAAAATGGCTATTATCATTATCATTTTATAGGTAAGAAATCTCAGAGAAGTTGAATAACTTTCCTAGATAAAACCAGGTAGATTTTGCTTTTCCCTTGTCTTGTTTCCAGGAGAGCTGAAAGACTCTAAAATTTAGGATTAGTAAATACATATCAAACTGAGTTGGCAATGTGACTAAAACTAAGTATCTGAAGCTAGTATAGTCTGCACTTTGAGATTGTTTTACATAATGATAACATGACTTCCACAGGCAACCATACATGTTGAGTAGAGGTAAATTTGGAAGGGGAAATGTGCCTCAGGAGAGAGATCCATGGGATCCGGACCTTATATAATCTTAGGAAGTGAAACCCAAAAAGGTCTTGATGACAGAGGCAGAGAGTTACCTGAGACTTAGGGAGCTTCACTGAACAGAGGAAGCCTTGAATTTTTTTTTTATTAGGCAATTTTTCATTAACATATAATGTATTATTTGTTTCAGGAGTACAGGTGTGTGATTCATCAGTCTTACACAATTCACAGCGCTCACCATATCACATACCCTCCCCAGTGTCCATCACCCAGCCCCCGCATCCTAAGCCTTGAATTTTAGTGATGCTGTGGTTGCTGCTGTTTCTCTCTGGAATGCCTCAATGCCCACTCCCTCTCTTTCCACTTGTCCTTAAACTCCTGCTGCACAGATTTTTACAAAGTGGAAAGGTTTTTTATTTTTTTCAGCACAAAGCCAGAAAAGTATTCTTCAAGAAAATATGTCCCATAACCAACTTAAGCCTCTCTTGTAGCATCCTCCCAGATCCTTCTGCTCTTCTTTCTGAAAACAGCAAGTATCTTCTCACATGAAACAACACCTTCTCTGTAGTTTCTCCCTGGCTTTTTACCATTTGGGTCTTCTTTCCTCGATTTCTTCACATTTTGAAAGGTTCTTTCTTTAAAAAGTTCTCTAATCCTACATTCATCTCCTTTAACGCCTAGCTAGAATGCTGGCTCCTTGAGGTCATTAACACAAAGACTAAACTAGTTTTTATTTTATTTTATTTTAAAGATTTTATTTATTTATTTGACAGAGACACAGCGAGAGAGGGAACACAAGCAGGGGGAGTGGGAGAGGGAGAATCAAGCTTCCCGCCGATCAGGGAGCCTGATGCGATGCGGGGTTCAATCCCAGGACCCTGGGATCATGACCTGAGCTGAAGGCAGACGCTTAACGACTAAGCCACCCAGACGCCCCACTAGTTTTTATTTTAATTGTATGCAGTTCAGCCTCCAAGAAAGTTTCTATATGGGATCAGACCAATTATTTCTGGAATCCTCTTCTCTACAACCAAATGTCCTAAGTAATCAGAATGACCTAGTCAAAGCCAGTTTTGTAAGGTTTCTCTACCTTGTCTTCTAAGAGAACTATGAGAAATAGATGCTGTGATTAGGAGGTAAACCAGGAAATGGAGATGAAAAATAACTCTAAAAATTCAGGGTTTATGATGAATCCTCCATGTCAACAAGACTGGTGTCCAGCTATAGTAGCCCTCATTTTCATTTACATTGACAGAACTAATCCTCTTTAAATGAAGACTTCACAAACCTTATAACACTGCATCTTTTCTAATAACCTACAAACTGAAGGAAAAAACCAAAGAAATTGAGATGAGCTTTTCTACCCACCTGTCACTAGAGACTGCTGACTTCCTTGAACAAGAGCTGAGAAATTTCTTATATGCATATAACATTCATTGGATCACTTATTTGCTTGTTTACAGCTTCAAAGCCCTCTGCTGGGCTATATGTTGTCTGGCTGAGCTCAAAAAAAAAAAGAAGTTTTAAAATGTAAATTAGATACAAATGGCAAAAGCCACATATCTGAATAATTATAAATGAAAGTCACAGAGACATTTTCATAAATATCTTTGTCATTAATCTTCTTTGAAAAAGTCTTATGTGATAGGCAATTTATGGAAGACTGAGCCATTTTATTCTCGTAGCTAAATGAGAAGGAACAGCAAAACTTCCCCTAAAAGTTCTGAACATTTGTGGAGTCTTCTAAAGAAAACAAAGACAAAAGGGAGATGTTTTCCTTACTGCCTGTCATAAAGCCAAGTAAGACACTGAAGCAAATTGTCCAATTCCTCTGCAGAGAAGCAAGGTTCTTCAGCAAACAAAACTCCCTGAGATTTGAGTTCTAATTCAAATTCTCCCAGTCAATGTTACTGCCTTTGTTGTTGACAGTAGACAAAAAGAAAATAGAGCTTCCGATCTTTATCTTTTTCTCTCTCTTTTTTTGGGGGGGTGGGGGTCCACTCTCCTTATTACCTCTTCTTTCTTTTCATATCCTCTCCTTTCCACATATATCATTAGGAAAAATGTTTTGGCATAGTGAGATGGCATGGTTTAGAGTAAAATGGCCAAGAAGCAGTTAAACTGCTATTTCCCTCATGAACCCCACTTACCCATAGTAATATCTTCCTCAACACAAACTATTCCATACACTTGGAACTTGAACGTATATATAAAAGAACTCAAACAAAATCCAGAGCAGAATCCAGAGCAGTTAGAAAGAGGCAGTTTATGATAATAAGACAGAAGAGATGGTCTAACTCCATTTCTTACTAACTGCATAACTTTGAGCCACTCATGTATCTGCTCTGAGCTTCAGTTACTTGATCTGTAAAGTGGGACTAAAGATCCTAACTATATAACACATGAGATATGTGTAATCATTCTGTAAATTGTAAAGTGCTAAACAAGTGAAAGGGAATAGTTTTATCTTCTTCATTTTCCCTCTGGTCTTTTCTCTGATTCTAAGTAGGCTAATCAGAAAAATCCAGACAATAAGCATGACTTGTGTATCTTAATAATTTTTTTAAAGTATATTAAGAAAAGCAATCTGGAATAATATAACAAGAAAAAGTTTCTCCCTTTCCTTTACCTTGAGAATTAAAGATCATAACGACAAGAATGAGAATTTAAAAGTAAAGGCTTCCTGAATGTCCTCTGCTCTTTCTCTTAATTTCCTCTAGACTGTTTTCCTTCTATTGCACATTTCATGCACACTTTACATCATAATGACTATTTTATGAGTTGATGATTCTTTTATGAGAAATGGTTTACTGTGTAATCAAGCAGAGAGAGAACTGTCTCAAGGTTCACTTACAAGAAATGCAATTATGAATTGCTAAATGTACTACTACTCACACAGAGAAGATTGAAATCTGTTTTTTGTTTTTTAAAATGTATTATTAGGCATTAATGTCAACATTTCTTTGCTTGTCAAGGCCAACTTACAACATTTCTACTTCATTCAGGGGATGAAATGACTCTAAAGACCTAGTAATCTAGTGATCTATAATTGAGGGCAAATTTCTTTAACTGGAATTTAGCAAACATTTATGAACCTACTGCTACACATAGGCAGTATGATAAGAGGAAGTAGGGAAGGACAAAAATGAATTATAGATATAACTGCTGCCCTCAAGGAACTAAAATTCTAGTAGGGAGAAAGGAGAATGACATACAACATGTATAGAGTATACTGAGAAACATGAAAACCAGAATTCATGGGCACTAAAGAAGGAGGGACGATTCTCTACTAGTCAAGAGAAAGACAAACAAGCTTTTTATATTTGTTTTATAGGAAGTTATTCTAAATCACTGAGCTCCTTATATATAATCACTTAGAATAACCAATAAAACTAACAAAAGAAATTAATCTATTCAACATCTTTAAAAGTTCTGGCGTCAACCCACTGGACTTTTGATGTCTTCTTAGAATACAGAAAGCTTCACTCCCATCCTTATGACAAGAAAAAGCCAGGTAATCTACAAAATTATTTCTTGAACTCATCAGAGACAGTTCAGAAATCTCAGGGCAACCAACTAATCTCAAAGACATGCACCTTCAAGCAGAGATGGGATACCTATACTTGCTTACCTGGGGCAGATCATGGGAGTAGAGATGCCAGACATCATACAAGCTGGTAAGAACTCAACTAAAAAGTTCAACAGATTGAAAAAGGCAGAATGTGGACTAGCAGGAGAGTATAGAATCCCTGGGAGTCTGAGATACAAAGGGAGTTTTGCATCCACATGCAGCCTCTTCTCTCTAAATCTCATTGGGTATACATTAAAATGATTGGTTGGGGGAGGGGAGGCAAGGAGGAGGGCAGGGCAGAAGAGCTGTCCTTGGTGGTTCAAGCCTGGAAGGGATGGGGTGAGGGTAGGAGAGGAAAATAATAGTTATTCCAGGAAAGACACTTTTCCTCTGTCTTCTCTAAGGTACGAAAGCTCTAAGCTGCTAGGGAACTGGAAGCACACCCTATCATTATCAGGGCACAGTTGAAAACACACTGCAATTGAGGGAGAGAAACAGAAATGCAAAAAACTCACTACCACTTGAGTGGGGCAAGAAACAGTCCTAGGCCCAGACCATTAGAGATTGTTTATCACCCAGAGTGAGGCTGAATCACTTATAAGAAAGCCCCACTTCTAAGACCTAAGACTAAGGCTGAACCAGAACAACATAGAGTAACTCTCCACCCTCTTGCCTTTCCCAACTAAGCTAGCAGGCACACAGTCATCCCACATGTACCTACCCATTGTCTTCAGCTGAATCAGAAACATTGTAATCAGCACTGCTTTAGTATTATTCCCAAAGAGAACTCTCCCTACTCAAGGAAGCCTGTGATCAGCTGCAGTCTGGCCAAGACTCAGTGACCCAGTGGGTGGTCTAGCTTTTCCATAATACAGATAATATCTCCTTCCACTCCATCACTTCCTCACTCTCAGCTTCTCCTCATTTGACTCTTACTTCCAGGCCCATGTCCATCAAGTCTTGATAACAAAATGTTATAATTATTAGAGTCACTCCAAGATATCATCTCTCAGGAGATATCAGACCAAATATGTGCAGTCAGCTCCCTTTCTGGGACTTAGAACTAATTCATCCTCTTAACTCTTGGACCTTCTATCCATCTATTTATGTTGGTCAGCCCTTCTCATTTATCCCAAAATTGGGATATCCCCTTTGAGTACTTGCATAGAGGAGACTTCATCTCTATACTTTATAGCCAGAAAATATGTAACAGAAGAAATAAAACACATTTATATGTCTGTATAAGCTAGACAATAGCTCACTACCATGTGAAGGCAATTCAGCCCTCCAAATGCTAGGTGGATTAGGAAGAATATTATCCTTTTGGAGCAAAAAATATCTCTTTATTTGTTGAGAACACTGAATACCATAAATTTTTAAATCATTCCACAAAGTATATTAATACACATACAATATTTACAACATGAAAATGAAGTTTTGAAATACAGACTAGGAAACACACCCACCCACCCACACACACCCCTAAATCAAGTTCCAAAGACATGAAAAAATCTACAGCAATCAACCTTAATGGAGTTGTGTCTTTCACTAGACAGATTTATATTAATGATCTGAAATAAATATGAGAGTTAAATGTATATGTATTTTATTTAAAAAGTATTTTTTATTTCAAGTATAATTAATATACAGTGTTATATTAGTTTCAGGTTTACAATATCATGATTCAATAATTCTATATATGACTCAGTGCTCATCATAGTAAGTGTTCTCTTAATCCCCTTCATCTATTTCACCCATTCTCCTACCCACCTCCCTTCTGGCAACCACCAGTTCTCTATATTTAAGAGTCTATTTTTTTGTCTCTTTTTTCTTTGTTCATTTGTTTCTTAAATTCCACATCTGAATGAAATCATATGGTATTTGTCTTTCTCTGACTGACTTGTTTCAGTTAGCATTATACTCTCTAGATCCAACCATTTGCAAATGGCCAGATTTTGTTCATTCTTATGGTTGAGTAATATTCCATTATATATTATAAAATTTATAAAATACATAAAATTTAAATATCTATAATATATAAATATACATATATGCCACATCTTCTTTATCTGTTCATTTATTGATGAATACTTGGGTTGCTTCCATATCTTCCCTATTGTAAATAATGCTGCAATAAACACTGGGGTGAATGTATCTTTTTGGATTAGTGTTTTTGTTTTCTTTGGGTAAATACCCAGTAGTGGAATTAGTGAGTCATATGATAATTCTATTTTTAATTTTTTAAGGAACCTCCAAACTGTTTTCCATAGTCACTGCATCAACTTGCACTCCCATCAACAGTGTACAAGTGTTCCTTTACCTCCACATTCTCACCACTTGCTATTTCTTGTGTTTTTTATTTTAGCCATTCTGACAGATGTTTGGCGAAATCTCATTGGTGTTTTGATTTGCATTTCCCTGATGATTAGTGATGTTGAGTATCTTTTTGTGCCTCTTAGCCATTTATGTCTTCTTTGGAAAAATTTCTATTCATGTCATCTGTCCATTTTTTAATTGCATATTTTTTGTTGTTGAGTTATATAAGTGCTTTATATATTTTGGATATTAACACCTTATTGGATACATCATTTGCAAATATCTTCTCCCATTCTTTTTGTCTTTTTATTTGCTCATGGTTTCTTTCACTGTGCAAAAGTTTTTTATTTTGGTGTAGTCCCAATGGTTTCATTCACATCTACTTCCCTTGCCTCAGGAGACATATCTAGAAAAATGTTTCTACAGCTGATGTCAAAGAGATTACTGCCCATGTTTTCTTCTAGGAATCTTATGGTTTCAGGTCTCACATTTAGGTCTTTCATCCATTTTGAGTTTATTTTTGTGTAAAAAAGTGGTTCAGTTTCATTCTTTTGCATGTAGCCATTCAGTTTTCCCAACACCACCTGTTGAAGATTGTCTTTTTCCCATTGTATATTCTTGCCTCCTTTGTTGTAGATTAATTGGCCCTAAAAGCATGGGTTTATTTCTGGACTCTCTTCTGTTCCATTGATCTATGTGTTTATTTTTGTCCAGTACCACACTGTTTTGATTTCTACAGCTTTGTACTATATCTTGAAATCTAGGTTTGTGATACCTCCAGTTGTGTTCCTTTTCAAGATTGCTTTGACTATTCAGGGTCCTTTGTGGTTCCATACAAATTTTAGGATTATTTGTTCTAGTTCTGTGAAAAACGATGCTGGTGTTTTAATAGGAACTGCATTAAATCTGTTAGTTGCTTTGAGTAGTATGGCCACTTAACAATATTTGCCGTTCCAATCCATGAGCAAGGGTTATCTTTCCATTTGTTTGTGCTATCTTCAATTTCTTTCACCAATGTTTTATAGTTCTCAGAGCACAGGTCTTTCACCTCCTTGATTAAGTTTATTTCTAGCTATTTTATTCTTTTGGTACAATTGTAAATGGGATTGTTTGATTTCTCTAGCTGCTACTTCATGAGTAGTGTATATAGAAATGCAATGAATTTCTGTACATTGATTATGTACCCTGAGACCTTACTGAATTCATGTATCAGTTCTAGTAGTTTTTTGGTGCAGTCTTCAGGATTTTCTCTATACAGTATCATGTCATCTACAAATAATGGAAATTGACTTCTTCCTTATCAATTTGGATGCCTTTTGTTCCTTTTTATTGTGTACCTGCTATGGCTAGGGCTTCCAGAACTATTTGAATAAAAGTGGTGATAGTGTACATTCTTGTCTTCTTCCTGATCTTAGGGGAAAAGCTCTCAGTTTTTTACCATTGAGTAATGATGTTAGCTGTGGGTTTTTTCTAGATGGCCTTTATTATGTTAAGGTATGTTCTGTCTAAACCTACTTTGTTGAGAGTTTTTATCATGAATGGATGTTGTCCTTTGTCAAGTGCTTTTTCTGCATCTGTTGATACGATAGCATGGTTTTTATCCTTCCTCTTATTGATGTGATGCATCACATTGATTGATTTGTGAATACTGAACCACCCCTGCAGCACAGGAATAAATCCCACTTGACTGTGATGAATGATTTTTTAAAATGCATTGTTGATTTTGGTTTGTTAATATTTTCTTGAGGATTTTTGCATCTATGTTCATCAGAGATATTGGCCTATAGTACTCTTTTGTTGTAGTGTCTTTATCTGATTTTGGTATCAGGGTAATGCTGGCCTCATAAAATACATTTGGAATCTATCCTTTCTCTTCTACCTTTTGAAAGACTTTGAGAAGAATAGGTATTAATTTTTCTATGGGTTTTTTAGTCTCTATTTCACTTATCTCTGCTCTAATCTTTATTATTTCCTTCTTTCTACTGGATTTGGGCTTTGTTTTCTAGCTGTGTTAGGTTGTTTATTTGAGATTTTTTTCTTGTTTATTTAGGTAGACCTGTATTGTTATAATCTTCCCTCTTGAAACAGCTTTTGCTACATCACAAAGATTATGGACCATTGTGTTTTCATTTTTATTTGTCTCAATGTATTTTTTAATTCCTCTTTGATTTCTTGGTTGACTCATGCATTGTTTAGTAGCATGTTATTTAACCTCCATGTATTTCTGTTCTTTCCAGATGTTTTCTTGTGATTGATTTCTAGCTTTATAAATACTATTGTGGTCAGAAAAGATGCATGATATGATTTCAGTCTGTTTGAGTTTGTTAAGACTTGTTTTGTGGCCTAATATGTGATCTGTTCTGGAGAATGTTCCATGTGTACTTGAAAAGAATGTGTATTCAGCTGTTTTAGTATCGAATGTTCTGAATATATCTGTTAGATCCAGCTGGTCCAATGTGTCATTCAAAGACAGTTTCCTTGTTGATACTCTGTCTGGATGATCTATCTATTGATGTAAGTATGGTGTTAAAGTCCCCTCCTATTATTGTACTAGTATTAATTTCTTACTTTATGTCTGTTAATAGTTGTTTTATATATTTCAGTGTTCCCATGCTGGTGCATAAATACTTATAATTGTTATATCTTCTTGTTGGATTATTCCCTTTATCATTTGTAGTGTCCTTCTTTGTCTCTTGTTATAGTCTTTGCTTTAAAGTCTATTGTGTCTGATTAAGTATTGCTTCCCCAGTTTTCTTTTTACTTCCATTTGTATGATAAATGTTTTTCCTTCCTTCACTTTCTATCTGCATGTATCTTTAGGCCAGAAGTGAGTCTCCTGTAGACAGCATACAGATGGGTCTTGCTTTTTTATCCATTCAGTTATCCTATGTCTTTTGATTGGAGTATTTAGTTCATTTACATTCAAAGTATTTATTGATAAAGTATGTACTTATTGCCATTTTGTCACTTCTTTATTGTTATTTTTATAGTTCTTCTCTGTTCCTTTCTTCTCTTGCTCTATTCCCTTATGGTTTGATGGGTTTCTTTAGTGATATACTGGGATTCCTTTCTTTTTATTTTTTGCATATATATTATAGGTTTTTGATTTGTGGTTACCATTAGTTTTGTGTATAACATCCTATGCATATAGAAGTCTATATTAAGTTGATGGTAGCTTAAGTTTGAACCCATCCTAAAAGCCTTAAATTTTTACTCCCCCCCGCCATCTTTTACGTATATAATGTCATTCTTTACATCCTAATAAAGAATTATTAATAATTAAGTTACCACAAGATCCAATCTAACATAGTATTATTTAGCATTTTTAAGCATTATCTGAAATAGGGAGTGCAGAGTGAAAACCTTACATTTGCAGAGTACAGAAAATTTTCTAGATTGTAAGATGTCAAAGAAATGAGAAGAAAATCTAATTTGACCTCACAAAACATTATGAGAAGAAAAAATGTGGTGACTGAACTTTTAAGATAGTTTTATTTATTTTTCTAACAGTGCCAGTCTTTATTTGTTTTTATTGTGATTTCTTTCCCAATACAAAATTAATACATTTATACCATATAAATGAGAACATACAGAAAAGCAACAGTAAGAAAATAAAAATCACTCACAACCCTACCAAGGACACTCTCTGCAAGATAGTTTTATAAAGGAAAGACATGGGTCTTAGAGGCAAATAATAATAACTATCAGATAATAATCATAAATATCAATAGTTATCAGGTATCATACATCTTCTCATTCAATCCTTAATAATCCTTCAAAATAGCTATTACTCCTATTTACAGACAAGCTGTGGCTCAGAAAGTTTAAGTAGTTTGCCCAACACTACAACAATGGTTGTTGAATGCCTACATGATGAATCTGTCTTGATCCTTAGCATCACTATCTCTGGGGTTATTTGGTTTTTCATATATCAAGATAAGAACTGACCCAGAAATTGTAAATTCTGCCACTCTTGACCTTAATTATCTAGAATAGTTATGTGCTGGCAATTAGCAGCCTATAAAACAACAACAACAACAACAAAACCCTGAGGCATGATGATTAAGTTTTGATTCCTTGGCAACTTTAAATATCTGTGATATTTTTAGCTCACCTAATAGAAAACCAAATTTTATCATAGCAGTTTCATTTCTGTACTTGATGGTCTTAAAGTTACAAGCTTCATTAATACATCATTAGGAAGTTAGAGAAAAGTAAGTTTGGAGAAGAAACAGTAGTCCATCCCAGAGACTGAAACCTGGAGATGGAAAGTTGCTGAAAAAGCCTCTTTGGAATTGTGTCGAACGATGCCAAACTCATTGTTACCAGTATATGTGAGTTGGTATTATTCGTAAGGAAAATGAATTCCTGAGAAATCTGTTCAGAATGTTGTTTGTGAATAAAATCAACCAGCAGAGGGGGCTGCCAAAAGAATCTAGAAGTTACATAGTGCCCACCTTACCAACAGTGGGTATTACAAAAGTTCGTTTCAAACTTAATTGTTGAAGAATGCAGAATTCATTTCACCAAGGAAACCATATTCCAAATCTGCAATCAGCACTATGGCCTACAAGTGAAATACAGCCCTGGTTATGTATGGTCTACAAGCTGAAAATGGCTTTCACATTCTTAAATGGTTGAAAAAAATCAAAAGATGACTGGTATTTCATGACACATAAAAATTACATGTAACTCAAATTTCAGTGCCCATAGATAAAAGTTTTATTGGAATACAGCCACAATCATGTATTTATGTGTTGTCTAAGGCTGCTTTCATAAATAAGAGCAGAATTGCAACAGACACCCTATCCCTCACAAAACCTAAAACACATACACTCACACATTATCTGGCCCTTTACAGAAAAATTTGCTGGTCCTCATTATAAATGAATATTACATTCCCAAGTTGGCGGCAAAAAATGCTATTATTTAAAATGTGATTGTACTATGGTATTAAGAGCATTCCTAAGTCTATGCCTGGTGGCATACCAGCTGTGTAGGCATTGAATATCAGAGCAATCTTTTCAAAGTCATACTTTCCTACCTTTGCTTATGCTGTTCAGGCAACTTGGAATATCCTTCCCCCAACAAAATAAGTAAATAAATAAAAATAGCTAAGATTTATGAGTTAACAAATCGAGCCTTTTCTAGCTAAGTATTGCACATGCACTGCTTTATTTACTCTTCACAACAACTCAGTGAAATAGTTACTATTAATATGCCCATTTACAAATGGGGAAATTGAGACCACAAGAAATTAAATATTGGCTCCAAGTATTACTTCTAGTAAGTGTTAGAGTCAGGATATAAACCCTGGCAATCTAGCACAATCTTGAATATTGTGCTATTATCCACAAACCCCAGGCTATATCCCCTTTTCAACTTTTGAAAGCCTTTCAACATTTAAGACTTAATTTAAATGCCAGCTTCTTCATGAAGCCCTTCTCCCAGATTCCCTATGCCCACAAGTTTGAAATAACTACATTAATTGTTTTATCAGCCCTCTGCACATCTATGAAAATATTCTTTACTCTGTATTCTAATTTATACATCCCCATTCCTCACCCCCCACAGGCACAAACACAAACAAAATGTGGATTTTAGGCTCACTGAGGTCAGGGAACTACAGTTCACTATATCATCATAGTAGTTGCTTTATAAATGCATTTTGATTGAGTGGATTAAAGTAGAAGCAGCTAGCTTCTGATATTAAACAAAATATTCTAAAGAAGAAAATCCCTCAGCTGGTAAAGATATTTAAATATTCTCATTATGAGAGGTAGAAAGCTTGGTTCATTTGCTGTTAAATGTGAGTCATAATCAAGAAATTCTCTGACCCACAAAATCATCTCAAGCAAGTCTTAAATATAGCCAAATACAGCATGGGGGACAGTGTGAGGGAGCTTGAAGAAGTTCTTTTCATCATATAAGATCTAGCCAGAAAAACAGAAGCCCAAAATTCAGTCTCTCTTTGGGATTAAGACAATATGTTTCAATCGTTTTTATTCACTCAATATTTTATTTAATTAAATCCTACATGGAGATCCCAATTATAAAACAGACAAAACTAAAACTTGTGATTGAAGCCCTGGCAGTTGGAGAGGTTAGGAACAGAAGGATCTAGAATTCTTCCACCTCCAAAGGACACCTGGAGCACCACCACAAAACATCTAGGACACCGAGCACAATTTGGCTTGGGAAACCATATTGAAATAGATGTTAACTCCTCCATGCATTTTCATACATTTGTACTGTATTACTTACTAACTCATCAATTATACCTAGAACAAAATAGGCCCTTGAGGCAATCAGCAGTCAATATCTGCCTGTTGACATAATGTGAAGATAAATTTTGATAAATACAAGGTCAAGAAAAAATCTTGAGGAATCCAGGAGAGGACAGACATAAGAGGGCAATCATATCAGAGAATCACTGAACAACCAAAAGATAATGACCCTGGCACTATCAAGAGGGGGATGTGGAAAAAAGGACTCAGAGGGCCACATCTCAACATTTCAGGTTGAACCTAGAGCCACTATTGGTAAAGAATGTGGTTACTTTTACTTATGACTCCAAGATGTCTCATGATTTAAATATCACCTAGAGGGGGTAAACCTTTGAAAGATAGGCTCTCTAGTGTTCTAGGATAATGATGTCAAGGTGGAAACCCATGCTTAAACTGAAAAAAATTATATGATATCAAGGTGGAAACCCATGCTTAAACTGAAAAAAATTATATACTCCTAATTAAATATTGGTTAGCAGACATATCAAGAAAGTATTCCATTTGAATCCTTAACAGGACTACTGGCTGGGTTGGATCCAAGGCTCAAATAGCTATAACATTGCGTGGAGCAAGGTGACGTCTTTAGCACTGTGGAACCAGAGCTCCAAGAGTACTGGAGATCAAGCTGACACCATGAGAGCCCAAGAGAAGAGGCAGAAAGCTGGCCTCCAGAGAGAAAAAAAAAATAGAGAGAAAGGGATTTAAGGGGCTTGACCTATGATCTTCAGATTGGTAAGACCTGAAGGTCTCATAATTCCAAATGTCAGTTCTTGGAAATTAAAAAAAAAAAATCTCTGGTTTGGGATTCAGAAAGTCTGCTTTGAAGTCCTGTTACTTCCACTTACTAGACCTATGACTTGTTATTTAACCTCTCTGATCTGTCCAGTGGGGCTAATAATATTTGTTCCATCTCTCGGTGTTGCTTAACTTCTTACTAAAATGTGGATGATAAATTTCAAAATATTCAACTTAATGCTACTTAGTGCTATTATCAGATGATCAGTTTAGAATCTACAGTTATTCTTGCCTATGCCTATGGGAGAATGATTGTGGAAAGATACACTAGTGTTTACAAATAGAGCAGAATCCCTAGAGAAAATTTTGAAACAAAACACTTGCATTGTGCAGTCCCAAAAGAGTAGAGCAAGCACGAGACAAGTATCAAGGAGGCCTCATTAGGATTCTTGGGACAAGAGGTGGAAACAATGTTGTTTATAAGTGGAAAGGAAAATCCTTGATTCCCCCAGGAATGAAACATGTGACAGCAGTTGAAGAGAAGGAAAAGAGAGAATCTTTGTTGACTACTGGTTCCCACAAAAAGTCACAGGCAATGAGACCCAAACTTTGGGAAAAAAATATGGGAAAGGAAATAACAAGGCAGTTAGGATCTAGGAAATTCCAATGCCCAAATCATTGACATTACTTCTGGGAGATATTGTCAGTAATTCCAATGTCTAGGAAACAGGAATAAACCTAGTTAAAGACACACACACACACACACACACACACACACACACATCTGTTTATATGTATGTATGTATATGTATGTGTGTATATATATGTACAGAATTTTTTAATTTATTTCCCAATTTAGGAACATTTGTCCTGTGAACTACCCATATATATATAGTTGCTGCTTCTTGTCTCGTCTTACTTACCCTGCCCATTGCCACTAAAGGACAGTCAATAGAGGAAACCTACAGCCAGCATCCATTTCTCCAATACCCTCATGCTTCAAGTTTAGAAGGGGCTTGTCTTAGAGGTACTCAAGCCTACAATTGGTAAGATAGCTCAGCTACCTTATAGGTTAAATAGGTCTTCAGTGCTGGCCTAAAAACTCTAACTCTCCTTTATGTGCTTACTAACCTTATAAGGAGCTTTTTCATCTT
>NC_138374.1:26658908-26676314 GCF_054177405.1 Leptonychotes weddellii | reverse complement strand
AGGTAATAATTAGTATGTAAATGGATTAAAAAACCTCTTCTAATTCTGAGGGTCCCAGAAACCTGTAGTCCACATGAGGAACCACTGATTTATAACACTAATCTCACACAGAAAATGCATTCTGGGTTCTAATTGATCAACCAAGCCAAACTAATGATAATGGTTAAACATTAGACTGAGGCAGTGATTCTCAACTTTTTCTTTTTATCATCTCCCCCAGGAGCCCTTTAGGACATTTGGTTTTTTTAATCACCCTCCCTCCTCCATGAAATTTTAATACCATACATATACTGTATATCTGTTTTATTGCTGTAGACCTTTGAAGGGTCACAAACCATTGTAATATCTAAAGTTTTTTCACACACATTCCCCTAAAAACTAATTTTTCTTAGGGGCTATATTGCCCCTAAGTGTGGACTAAGTAATTGTCTTATTTAATCCTTACACGAAGATGGGTATTATTACTATTCCCATTTTTATAGATAAAGACAGTGAGCCTACAAGAGGCTAAATAAACTTACCCAGTTTGTCAGACTCACTAAGCCTACATGAGGACTGTGTGAAAACACTATATATGGCACATTTCCCAGGCCAGCCAATAAGATACCCACAAATACAGTTGCCCCTAAAGAATGACAATGTCAAAGCCATGCATTCTGCATCAGGAAAAGCTGCTATATAGTCAAGTTTTCTTTCTCTGACATTCATTATTTGACTAAGCCTGGAAAATGTTGGCTTGGTATTAGAGTAATTTTTGAGCACTACTGATCAAATGTACATTATTTAACAATACTTATAAATGTTTTGAAATTTTCATTTCCTAATAATCCAAGAAATTTTAAAAATTATGGTTCTCAACAACTTAGAGGATATGTGAAAGCAGGTTTCACCATTAGGTAATTTTAGCAAGCAGCAATGATATTTATTTAGGTCAAATTAATTTTTTTTGCTATTATCTTCACAAACTGTTACCAAAAGAGTTTGTGACTATTGTCATAGGAGAACAGATGCATAAAATGTTGGCGCTAAAAAGATTCAAAGAAGATAATCTCGGGGTGCCTGGGTGGCTCAGATGGTTAAGCGTCTGCCTTCGGCTCAGGTCATGATCCCAGGGTCCTGGGATCAAGTCCCGCATCGGGCTCCCTGCTAGGCGGGGAGCCTGCTTCTCTCCCTCTGCCTCTGCCTCTCTCTCTGACTTTCATGAATAAATAAATAAATAAAATTAAAAAAAAAAAAAGAAGATAATCTCAACCAAAGCCCAACAATCGTACCCCTAGTTAGGAGAAGAATTAAGACTTGAATTATAGCTGAGAACTTTCTCTTCTCAACTGGAAGAACTAACTTAATTGAGGTGGCCACAAAAAGAAAATAAAATTAAAGATTTAAAAAACAGAAGTTTTGTTGACTGATTCCTAAGATATTTCCAAATTAGTAAGTCACTAAATGTAGTTTAAAGAAAAATGTGAAAGACTTCTGCTTCCAGCCAACATGAGTATAAGAATCAGACTTAACACATAAAATGATTTTTAAGACACTGGATATCAGACAACAAAGAATAATGCACCCTGAGGGATTAAGAAACAAGCTGGGCACTATAATTTCTCATCTTTCTGCCTTAAGGGGGTTTATAGGCAATGACACAGGAAGGAAAACTTCTTGATTTGAAGATGTGAAGATGAGAATCTGGGGAGACCAAGGCACCTAGTTCAGAGTACCAGAGAGTAGAGAGATGCAGAGAGACCTAACCCTGGATATCTAAAGAAAGTCTTCCTCAAGTATTCAGCAGAGTATAGATCAGCATATATGTATGAAGAAACTACCTGAGTCCATGGAAAGAACCATACAAAAAATTATAGGAAACAGTGCCTGATGAACACCAAGACTGAGAATATTGCTAATTTCCACCAGCCAGACTGGAAAGGTTCATAATTCACAGCACATTGAATAGAGTATGCAGATGAGTCTGAAACGCCTCAGTTATGGAGACTATCAGCCCTAGACTGAACACTGCTCCTACCAAATCATAAAAAACAAGACCTGAAAGAGTCAAACAGCTTCCATGTAATTCAACTCTATCCCTAAACAAAGCTCAAAACAATGTATAAGAATGTAAAAATATATAGATACTGACAAGGTAAAATTCACAATACCTGGCATTCAGTTAAAGATTACCTGATATGCAAAGAGGCAAGAAAACACAACCCAATACAAGGAAAATAATCAGTTAATCAAAACGAAACCAAAACTGACAGGTATATTAGAACTGGCAAAAAAGAACTTTAAAACAATTACTGTAATTGTATTCTATATGTTTAGAAACTAATAGGGGCATGGTAGATGCAAAAAACAGACCAAATCAAGTTCTAGAGATAAAACCTACAAGTGTGAGGTTAAAAGTATACTGGATGGGATTAACAGTTGATTAGACAATTCAGGAAAAAATATTAATCAACTTGAAGGAGTAATACTGAAAACTATCCAAAATAAAACACATAGAGAAAAGAAGGATCCAAAAAAAAAGAAAAGGTAATTATTGAGATGCAGGACAATTTCAAGAAATATAATATACAGATAATTCAAATCTCAGACCAGAGAGAGGGTATAAAATTATTTAAGGAAATTATGGGTGTAAACTTTCAAAATTTGATGAAAACTACAGAAGCAGAGATCCAAGAATCTCAAAGAACCCCAAGCATAAGAAACATAAAGAAAACTACATCAATGCACATCATAATCAAATTGCTCAAAACTAATGGTAAGACAAATACCATATGATTTCACTCATATGTGGAATTTAAGAAACAAAGCAAAAGAGCAAAGGGGAAAAAAGTGGGGGTGTGGGGTGCAAACCAAGAAGCAGACTCTTAACTATAGGGAACAAACTGATGGTTACCAGAGAGGAAGTCGGTGGGAAATGGGTTAAATAGGTGATAGGGATTAAGGAGTGCATTTGTGAGGAGTGCCTGGTGATGTATGGAAGTGTTAAATCACTATATTCTACATCTGAAACTAATATAATACTGTATGTTAACTAACTGGATTTATTTCTTATTTTTTAAATTTTTTAAAAGATTTTATTCTTAAATAATCTCTACACCCAACATGGGGCCTGAACTCACAACCCTGAGATCGAGAGTCACATGTTCTACTGACTGAGCCAACCAGACACCCCAACTAACTGGAATTTAAATAAAAACTTAAAAAAATTTTTTTAAAGAGAAAATGTTAAAAGCAGCCAGAAGAAAAAAATACATGTTACATACAGAGGAGCAAAGATAAGTAAGACTTCAGATTTCTCATTGGAAACAATGAGAGTGAGAAGATGGGAATAACATCTTTAAAGTATTTTAAAAATAATTTTTAAAAACCAACAACCCTGTCAATATAGAATTTTATAGCTGGCAAAAACAGCTTTCAAAAAATAAAAGTGAAATAAAGACATTTTTAGATACGTAAAAGGTCAAATAACTCATTATCAGCAGACCTAAAATACAAGAAATATTAAATAATGTTCTTAAGGCAGAAGGAAAATAATAGCAGATGGAAATCTGGATCAACACAAAAGAATAAAGAGTACTGGAAATGGGAAACATAAGGATAGATATATGATATTTTTGAATGATTTAAATATCTTTAAAAGATAATTTGTTATAAGAAAAAAATAATAGCAATGTATTATGGAGTTTATGACATATAAAAGTAAAATGCAAAAAAAAAAAAAGTAAAATTCAGGGGTGCCTGAGTGGCTCAGTCAGTTGGGCATCTGCCTTCGGCTTAGATAATGATCCCAGCGTCCTGGGATTGAGCCTCATGTTGGGCTCCCTGCTCAGTGGAGAGCGTGATTCTCCCTCTCTCTCTGCTGCTCCTCCTACTTGTGCACACTCGCTCTCTCTCTCTCTGTCAAATAAATAAATAAATATATATATATATATAAAAAAAAGTAAAATGCATGACAACAGTGATACAAAGGCTAGGAGGGGACAGATGGATGTATATTATTATAAGCCTCTTAATACTACATATGAAGTGGTATAATGTCACTTGAAGGTATTCTATGAGAAGTTAAACATGTACACTTTAAACCTTAAAAGCAATCACTAAAATAACAAAACAGAATTACAGTTACTAAGCCAACAAATACAACAAAATGGAATCATAAAAAAGTCAATTAATGCCAAAGAAGGTAGTGAAAAAGCATAAAGCAAAGATGGGACACATAGAAAACAAATAAGATGGCAGACTCAAACCTAAACATGTCAATAATCAATATAAATTCTCTAAACACCCTGATTAAAAAGCAAAGATTGGGTAAAAAAGCAAGATCAACCCTATGCTGCCTACAGAACTGCATTTTAAACATAAAGGAACAAAGAGGTTAAAAGCAAGAGGATGGGCAAAGATTTACCATGCTAACAGCAGTCACAAAAGCGAGAGTGGTTATATTTACAAACACAAAGTAGATTTCAGAGCAAAGAATATTAACAGGGATAAAGACAGTCATTTTATAATGATGAGGAGGTCAATAAATCAAGATAGAATAGTGATCCTAAATATTTGTACACCTAATAACAGAACTTCAAAATGCATGAAGCAAAAACTGATAGAATGACAAGAAGAAATAGACAAATGAACAATTTTGGTCAGAGATTTCAATACCACTCTCAATAATTTATAGAAAAGTATGCAGAAAATTAGCAAGGATAGAGTAGATCTGAACAACACTATCAAATAATGTGACCTGATTAATGTTTATAGAACATTCTACATAATAGCAGAGTACTCATTCTTCTTAAGTACACAAAACATTTGCCAAAATAGACCATATTCTGGACCATAAAACAATAAATTAAAAAAAATTCAAGTTAGGGCGCCTGGGTGGCTCAGATGGCTAAGCGTCTGCCTTCGGCTCAGGTCACGATCCCAGGGTCCTGGCACATTGGGCTCCTGGCTCAGCGGGAAGCCTGCTTCTCCCTCTCCCTCTGTCTCTCCCCCTGCTCATGCTCTCTCTCTCTGTATCTCTGTGTCTCAAATGAATAAATAAAATCTTTAAAAAAAAATTCAAGTCATACAAAGTATGTTCTCTGATCACAATGGAATTAAATTAGAAATCAATAACAGAAAGACCCTTAGAAAAATCTTAAACATTTGGAATCAAAATTTAACATTTTTAATAACATACAATCCAGCACTTGCATTCCTTGGTATTTACCTAAATGAACTGAAAACTTACTTTCACACAAAAACCTGCACATGGATGCTTATAGCAGCTTTATTCATAATTGCTCAAATTTGGATGCAACCAAGATATTCTTTAATAGGTGAATGGATAAACTATGGTGCATCTAAACAATGGAATATTATTCAGTGCTAAAAAGAAATGAGCTATGAAACCATTAAAAGGCATAGGCAAACTTAATATACATATTACTAAGCCAACCTGAGAAGAGTATGTACTGTATTATTCCAACTATATGACATTCTGGAAAAGGTAGAAGTAGGGAGACAGTAAAAAGATCAGGGAGGGATGAATGGGTGGAGCACAGCAGACTTTCAGGGCAGTGAAATGATTCTATAGGATACTATAATGGTAGACACATGTCATTATATACTTGTCAAAGCCCACTCAAGTCCTTGTCATTATATACTTGTCAAAGCCCATGGAATTACAACACCAAGAGTGAATCCTAATGTAAACTACTGACTTTGGTTTGAGAATGATGTGTCAATGTTGATTGATCTATTATAACAAATGTACCACTCTGGTGTGGGACTTTGATGATGGAGGAATCTGTGCCTGTGTGGGATCAGGACATATATGGGAACTCTGTATTTTCCACTTAATTTTGCTATGAACCTAAAATTGCTCTTAAAAATAAAGTCTGTATGCAGAAAGAGAGAAATTACAAAGATTTTCAACTGAATGAAAATAAAAACAGAACATCAGAATTTATGGGATGACACTAAAGCAATATTAGGAGAAAATGTATAGAATTAAATGCCTATATTAGATCCCATCTCCTACCTTAAGAAACCAGAAAAAGCAGAGAAAATTAAAGACAAAATAACTAGAAAAAAGATAATAATAAAGATCAAGGCAGAATCAATAAAACAGAAAAAATTAATGAAACTAATTTTGAGAAGATCAATAAAACTGATAAACCTCAAGCCACTAATCAGACGAAAAAGAGAGAAGATCAAGACATCTAGTTAAGAGTATCTAAATAGCCTTATATCTATTAAAGAAATTAAAATTATAGTCAAAAAACCTTTCTACCTAGAAAACTCCAGATGGCCTCATTAGCAAATTCTACCCACATTTAAGGAAGAAATTATGACAAATTATTCAAGAAAATAGAAGAAGAGGGAGTACTTCCCAACTCTTTCTGTGAGGCCTGCCTGCATTATCCTGATATCAAAACAAAGACACTGCAAGAAAAATACAGACCTCATGATATTACTCATGAACATGATGCAAAGAGTCTAAACAGATTTTTAGCAAATTAATTTAAAAAATGTATTAAATGGATAACATGGCCAGTAGGGTTTATTCCAGGAATGCAGAGCTAGTTTAACATTTGAAGATGAATCGATAAAATTTACTTCATTAACAAACTAAAAAAGAAAAATGATATTATCTCAATAGACACAGAAAAAGCATTTGGCATCTATTCCAACATCTTTTCCAGATAAAAACTGTCAACAAGCTAGGAATAGAAGGAAACTTTCTCAACTTGATAAAGGATGTCAATGAGAAACCTAGCTAGCAATATACTTAATGATGAAGGAATAAATATTTTCCTTTTAAGAACAGGAACAAGACTAGTATATCTGTTTCATAACTTCTATGCAACATAGTACTGGAGATTCTAACCAGTTGATTAAGCAAAGAAAAAGAAATAAGAGGCATCTAGATTGGAAATAAATAAGTATAACTGTCTTTATTCACAGATAAGATACTTACGTAAAAAATTCAATGGGATATACAAAAAAACCCTGCTAGAACTAGTAAGTGACTTTAACAAATTTGTAGGATAATCAATATTAAAAAGCTATGTTATTTCTGTACATGCTGGCAGTGAACAACCAGAAATTAAAATTTTTAAAGTAACATTTAAAATATTACCAAAGGGACACCTGGGTGGCTCAGTCAGTTAAGCATCGGCCTTTCATGATCCCAGGGTCCTGGGATGGAGTCCTGCATCTGGCTCCTTGCTCAGCGGGGAGCCTGCTTCTCCCTCTGCCTGCCGCTCGCCCTGCTTGTGCTCTGTCTCTCTCTGACAAATAAATAAAATCTTAAAAAATAAAATATTACCAAAAATATGAAATATCTAGGGATATGTATTGGTATGCTCAGGCTTCCATAATAGAATGCCACAGATGGGATGGCTTAAACAACAGACATTTATTTATTCATAGTTCTGAAGGCTAAGGGTCAAGGTAGTAGCAGAGTTGGTTTCTGGTGAGACCTCTCTTCCTGGCTTGCAGACAGCCACTTTCTCACTATGTTCTCACATGACATTTCCTCTGTGCAAGCACATTCCTGTTATCTCTTCTTCTTCTTACAAGGATACTAGTCCCAGTGGATTAAGGCCACATTTTTATGACCTCATTTAACTTTAATTACCACTTTAAATGCCCTCTACGTACAGTCACATTGAGGTTAGGGCTTCAACATATGAATTGTGGGAAGACACAATTCAGTCTATAACAGGATAACTCTGACAAAATCTATGAATGATCTGTGCACTGGAAACTATAATATATTGCTGAGAGAAATCAAGGGAGACCTAAATAAATGGAGAGATATTTATTGAGTCAGGACATTCAATATTGTTAAGTTGTGAATACTCTACAAATCAATCTATATACTCAACACAATCCCAGTCAAAATACCAGCAAGCTTTTTTTGCAGAAAGACATAAGCTGAATTTAAAATTCATATGGAAATGCAAAGGACCTAAATTAGCCAAACATCTCTGAAAGAGAAGAACAAAGTTGGAGGGCTAACACCATCTGATTTCAAGAATTATTTTGAAGCTACAGTAATCAGGACAGTGTGGTATTGGCATAAAGACAAACATATAAATGGAACAGAATGGAGTCAAGAAATAAACCTACATGTATACGAAAAATTGATTTTTGACAAAAGTGTTATGGCCAAGTAGTGGAAAATGAATGGTCTGTTCAACAAATGGGATTACCAAGGGGCACAATAAAGCTTTTGGGGGTAATAGATATGTTCACTATCTTGATTGTGGTGATAGTTTTATGGGTATATGTATATGTCAAAAGTTATCAAATCGAACAGTTTAGATATATACAGTTTATGTCAATTATATCTCAATAAAGCTGTTTTTAAAAAAGAAAAATGTGAGTAAGAACTTAATCTGGGTAAGGAGAATACGTAAGTAATTTAAGAAACAGAAAAACCATTTGCTAATGGAGTGGTAATGTAGGTTAGTATTTATGAAGGCTTGCTCAGTTTGCAAATACTAACAGACATTTGTTAAGTAGCAATCATTTGTTTTGTATATGTTTTTCTAATGAAAGCAATCACAGGAAATTTGAGAAACAAAACAGAAAACAGTTTAATGATATTTAAGTGGGAAATTGACTTAAATCTTTAGAACAAAAAGTGTGACATCCAATAAATTTTTTTCTATAAATTTATTGATTTTGAGGACCACTGATCCTTCAAAATGAGTTTTGTCTAAAAAATTCAATTTCACTTAATGAATTGTCATTAATAAGAAGTTTTTGTTTGCTTGCTTTTATTTTTTTAATTGGCCTCTATTCTAGAAAAGGGGCCCAAAAAGGAGTCATTTCTAGGATGTATTTCAGAAGGGTAAAGGATCTGGCAGACTTCACCTTGTTTTAATTGGAATTCTATAAATTGAATTTTATATACTAAAGTTTAACCAACTGGAATTTTAATTTGAAAAGCACAAGAGGACTAAATATGGAACACATTGTTCATTATATTTGTTATTTATGCCACATTGTAATATTTTGTTAAAAAGCAGAAGGTCAAAGTTTTATAAAAATAATTACATAAAGGAGAAATTTGCTCTTTCTAAGCGGCTAAAGCGACACTGCAGACCATTCTTAGTAAACAGCCACAGGGTCACTGCAAAGGTCCATGGTTTCTAATAGTTTTCTTAATAGTTCCTAATAGGAAACCAGTACTCTAAGTTGAATGCCAACAGGGCCAAGGGTACCAGTGGATGTTTATTAAGAATTAACTATGTGATTAATAATAGCTGACATGTTTGAGGATTTGCTATAAACTAGGCTCCATGATCAATATTTTGCACCAATTATTTATATATAGATATACAGATTAAATTAGTGCATAGACAGTACTCAATGGCCATATGGATTTAAGGATTCCTTGCAATAGGGTGACTAAGGTCTCAGATGAATCTATAAACATCCTTATAAAATTATTTATTTTGCTTATATTAATATTGATAATGGTGCAAAATGCTTTCCATTTACAATCCAATGTGGGGGAAAGACTAGTCTAAAAGTCAGGTGTTTTTTTTATTTTTTTTTTAAAGATTTTATTTATTTATTCATGAGAGACAGAGAGAGAGAGAGAGGCAGAGGGAGAAGCAGACTCCCAAGGAGCAGGGAGCCCGATGCGGGACTCGATTCCAGGATGCTGGGATCTTGACCTGAGCCGAAGGCAGACGCTTAACCATCTGAGTCACCCAGGCGCCCCAAGTCAGATGTTTTTATGAGAGAATCTATAAAAGGGTGAATTAAAATGGAATTGGGGTAAGGTATAACCAGAACCCAGTTTAAAGCATTACATTTGGACCCAAATCTTGGTCAATATTTCCCTGCCTGTCCTTCTCCAGGCTAGGAAAGTTCTAGTTCTCTAATATCCTGCTTTCCCTAATCAGTTGTATTAGTTTCCTATTGTTGCTAAAACAAATTATCACAAATTTAGTGGCTTAAAACAATACAAATGTATTCTTCCATAGTTCTGGAGGTCAGTTTTACTGAGCTACAGTCAAGGTATCCGCAGAATTGGTTCCTTCTGGAGGCGCTGAGGAAAATCTGTTCTCTTGCCTCTTCTAGCTTCTGGAGGTTTCCTGCCTTTCTTGGTTCATGATCCCTTCCTTGCAGTCCAACCTCTTGCTTCCATGGTCACATCCCCTACTTCCTCTTCTGTGTTAAATCTCCCTCTGCCTCTCTCTTTTTAAGGACACCTGTGATTGGGTGCCTGGGTGGCTCAGATGGTTAAGCGTCTGCCTTCGGCTCAGGTCATGATCTCAGGGTCCTGGGATCGAGTCCCGCATCGGGCTTCCTGCTCTTGGGAGCCTGCTTCTCCCTCTGCCTCTCTCTCTCTCTCTGTCTCTCATGAATAAATAAATAAATAAAATCTTGGAAAAAAAAAAAAAAGGACACCTGTGATTACATTTAGGACCTACCTGAAAAATCTAGGACACTCTCCCCATCTCAAGATACTTTAATCACATCAGCAAACTCCCTTTTACCATATAAATTAACAATCATGTTCTGGGGACTAGGATGTGGATATCTTTGGTGGCTGTTAACCAACTACCACATCAGCGGATATAGGACCACGTGGTTATTATATACATTTCCATCTGGTCCTATGTGTCATTCAAAGCTACTGTTTCCTTGTTGAATTTCTGTTTGTATGATCTAACCATTGATGTAAGTGAGGTGTTAAAGTCCTCTACTATTATTGTAGATTACTTCCTTTATGTTTGTTATTAACTGTTTTATGTATTGGGTGCTCCCATGTTGGGTACATAAATATTTACAATGGTTTTATCTTCTTGTTGGGTCCCCTTAATGATTATATAGTGTATGGTGACAATTGTTGTTTTAAAGTCTGTTTTGTCTGATATAAGTATTGCTACCCCAGTTTGCCTTTCACTTCCATTTGCATGATAAATGTTTCTCCATCCCTTTCTTTCTTTCTTTTTTTTCTTTGTTTGGTTTTTATTTAAATTCCAGTTAGTTAACATACAGTATAATATTAGTTTCAGGTGTACAATATAGTGATTCAACACTTCCATACAACATCCCATTACTTTCAATCTGCATGTGTCTTTTGGTCTTAACTGAGTCTCTTGTATGCAGCATATAGATGGGTCTTATTTTTTTATCCACTTGATCATCCTAGATCTTTTAATTGGAACATTTATTCCATTTACATTCAAAGTAATTATTGATAGGTATGTATTTATTGCAACTTTGTTACTTGTTTTATGGTTGTTTTTGTAGTTCTGCTCTGTTCCATTTTTCCTGTGCTCTCTTCTTTCGTGGTAAGTTGGCTTTCTTTAGTGATGATCCTTAGATTCCTTTCTCTTTATTTTTTGCATATCTATTACTGGGTTTTGATTTGTTACTATTAGGTTTGTATAACATCTTATGCATACAGCAGTCTATATAAAGTTGATAGTTGCTTACATTTGAACTCACTCTATACTCCTCTCCACACATATTTTAGGTATATGGTGTCATATTTTACATCCTTTTATTTTGTGTCAGTTGAGTGATTTTTATAGATAAACTTATTTTTAATGCTTTGTGTTTCCTACTTTTCTTACTCCTACTTGTACTCTTTTCTTTCCACTCAGAGACCCCTTTAACATTTTGTGTAAGGTTGGTTTAGTGGTCATGAATTCCTTTAACTTTTCTTTGGGAAACTTTTCACTTTTTCCTTCTATTCTGAATGATAGCCTTGCTGGATAGAGTATTCTTGGTGGTAGGTTTTTTACTGCCAGCACTTTGAATGTATCATGCCACTCTTTTCTGGCCTGCAAAGTTTCTGCTGAAAAATCATCTGATAGACTTATGAGGTTTCCCTTGTAACTGCTTTAAAAATTCTCTTTATCACTACTTTTTGCCATTTTAATTACCATGTGTCTTAATGTGGACCTCCTAGGGTTGACTTTGTTGGGGCTCTCTGTATCTCCTGGACCTAGATTTCTGTTTCCTTCTCCAGATTTGGGAAGTTTTCAGCTATTATTTCTTCAAATGAATTTTCAGCCCCCTTTTCTCTCCTCCTTCTGGGATCCCTATAATGTGAATTTTATTACCCTTGATTGTGTTGCTCAGTTCCCTGAGCATATATTTTTCTCTCTCCTATCACCTTGATTACTTTCCATTACTCTGTCCTCCAGGTCCCTGATTCATTTACTACTTCCTCTGGTCTACTACTTATTCCACCTAGTGTATTTTTAATTTCATTTATTGAGTTCTCCATCCCTGATTTGTTCTTTTTTATGTTTTCCATCTCCTTGCTAAGGGTATCAGTGAGGTCCTCCACTCTTGAGAAAAGTCCAGTGAGTATCTTTATGACCTTTACTTTAAATTCTCTATCAGGTATATTATTATCTCCATTTCGTTTAGGTCTCTTGCTGTGATTTTTGCCTTTCTTTTTTATTTGGGACATATTCCTCTGTCTCCTCATTTTGTCTAACTCTCTGTGTCTCTTTCTATGTGTCAGGAAAGTCAGCTACATCTCCTGCTCTTGAAAGTTGTTTTTCTTTTTAAATTTCTAATATTTCCATTTAACTCTTTTGTTTCTATCTCTGCTAAAATTCTCCCATCTGTTTAATACTGCCTACCATTTCTAGTCAAGACTTAAATTTTAATTTTAGTTACTTTAAATCCCCTGTCTTATGGTTGAAATATCTGGGTCATCTCTGAATCTGGTAATGTTAACTCATTTGTTTCTTGACAGAGAGTTGTTTGGTCCTTGCTTGTGTGCATATCTCATAATATTTGACTGAATTCCAGACAATGTGTATAGAATTATAGATACTAAAGTATACAGTATTTATGCTTGGAAATTGGTATATCTTTCTTTGCTAGGTTTTGGATGGGGGGTGAATCAATTTAGTAAGGAACTGAGTTGAATTATGGTTTTGCCGTGGTGGTGGTTACTCTCTAGGTGACACCAGCTTCAAATCACTCCAGCTTTACCTTGTGTTCAGGATTGCGCTGATCTGCTGGAGAATTTTTCCTAATGTTCTTGCTCCACCCATGGCTTCAAGCTTTCCTTGTGCTCTTACACCTCAGAGAGAGTCTCTGTTAAGTCTCTAAAGTAAACTTTCCCTTACCCCACCCCCACCCCATTAATAGATTGATATTGATTATTACTCAGTGTAGCAGCCCTGATGATAGGAGGCTGGGAGTAGGATTCTCTGTTGTCTTTATTCTTAGGCAAGCCCTGTGTTCCTGGGTCTTGGAGGCAGGGATTTCTCAGTGATCCTGCCTTTCCCTAGTTGGTCTGGGCCCAACATAGTTTCTTTCTCTACACTTGGGAATGGGGATATTTTTCCTTTTCTCTTTTGCCAGCTACAATTATCCTATGCCTGTTGCTGCCCTTCTCTTGGTGACTTACAGTTTCTGTTCCTTAGGGAAAAAGGGTCCAACTGGGAATTTTTACATTTCCTGCAGTGGCAGCCAGTCTACTCCTTCAGTCTCTTTTTCATTACACTCCCAGGTTTCTTGTGAGAACCCAGTAGAGATCTGTAGAGAAGAGGTGGCAAGTGGGTCTAAACTCTCCTTATGTCTGAAGTTCCCAGAGGTTCTACACTTTCATGCTAGCCTATATTCAGTACTTAACAATTTGTTAAAAATCTCACCTGAATTCATCTTACCCATTTGATGATGGCCCCATCTTCTTTCTGTGCTCTGCTACATGTAAGCCAGTGCTCTCTTGGAGGCACCTGCTTTTACTTGGATTTCAAGCTAGATGGTTTCCTTACAACCTCACCTCACTGATAGGCTCAATAAAAGTTATCACTTTTTATATTATCTGGGGTTTTTTGTTAGAGTAGGAGTGACCCTCCTTCTAGCTTTCTACATTAGGTGAAAGATGTCACATCACTGCCTCCATACCTTCATTTGAAAAATAGTGTTCATCACTATTTCATTTCAACAAGAAGGAACCAGTATGTGCATTTGTATGAGCTGGATGATGAACTGAATCCATTTGTCTGTTAAAAGAATGCAATTTCTGTGTTATTTTCTCTGCAACTATAAATGTGCTCACCTTCTATCTGAGACTGGAGCCCATCATGTGAAACACAGGGTGGGAAACCTCAAGTCCCTTTTCTACCTCTTAAAAAGATCATCCAGCAAAGAATCCCAGCCTGACTACTGGAAACATACGTTTATGAGCAGCATGTAGGTACAGTACCATTGCATTTTGAATTATTAAAATCTGAAAAAAAGTTTGATGTAAAAATAGAGGGGTGCCTGGGTGGCTCAGTTGGTTAAGTGTCTCTTTTTTTTTTTTTTTAAGATTTTATTTATTTATTTGTCAGAGAGAAAGCATAAGCAGGGGGAGTAGGAGACAGAGGGAGAAGCAGGCTCCCACTGAGCAAGGAGCCCACTGGGGGACTTGATGCCAGGACCCTGGGATCATGATCTGAGCCAAAAGCAACACTTAACTGACTGAGCCACCCAGGCGTCCTGTGTCTGACTCTTAATCTCAGTTCAGGTCTTGATCTCAGGGTTGTGAGTTCCAGCCCTGTACTGGGTTCCACACTGGGCATGGAGCCTACTTAAAAAGAAAAAGGAAGGGGTGCCTGGGTGGCTCAGTTGTTAAGTGTCTGCCTTTGGCTCAGGTCATGATCTCAGGGTCCTGGGATCGAGCCCTGCATCGGGCTCCTTGCTCCATGGAAAGCCTGCTTCTCCCTCTCCCACTTTCCCTGCTTGTGTTCCCTCTCTCACTGTGTCTCTCTCTGTCAAATAAATAAATAAAATCTTTTTTTAAAAAAAAGAAAAAGGAAAAGAAAAAAATAGAAATAAAGCCTCAGTTTATGTGCAAAATTTGAAAAAAAAAGTCAAGAAATTTCAAAGGTAGCAGGCCAAGTGAATTATAAAATTTGCCTCATAGAGATGTCATTTAAACTGATAAACAGATAGACCAGTCACTGATATCAGTAAGGTAAGAACTATACTGCTCATGTGCATTAAATTTGGGCAAGATGTTTTGGTAACTACCGTGCAGGTATTTTCACAGTGACAGTCTCTGTAATTTATAAAATAATCTTTATTTATAACAATGCTATCCTGTAACTTACTCAGTAGTAAAACTTGTGCTTAACAGTATAATCAAGAAAATTAGATCTGATAAAATGCCATGAAGAATGACTGAGAACCACCACAGTATGTCATGCTGCTAATTAAGGAAAGTGCAGTTTCTCCTGAGTTACTTCCACTATGTTAAGATTAGGAGATCAAAAAGCATCATTAAAGTCCAAAATTTTCTATAATGGTTACAAGGTTTCACACTTATTTCTATGGGAAGTTATAGCATAAATTATATACTTTTAAATATATATGGACTTCAGGAAACTATCCCTCTCATAATTTGTTGTAACAAAAACATTTTTGTGATAGACTATGCCACTTAAGCATAGCAAGACACATCTACTCAAAGAAATTGCTATTTCTACTCTAACCGACACATTCAGCAGAAACAGAAGGTTCAAATGTCATTACACCGGCTGGTCCTTTGACCTCTCTCCTGAAACATGTAAAGTGTAAGGTGGTGCTTTTGTAGCCACCAAGCATTTTTTTTTTTTTTTGTCTTTGACATCCTCTGACTTTGAGCTGACAGCCTCTGTTATACGCATATGTAAGAGACTGCAATAGTGGAAAGTTCATATGGCATCAACCCAGGAGGACATTAGCATGCGATCTGGTCAACAAATTACAGTTCATCACATCACAGAACATTCTGCTGGGAAAGAATTCCATGAGAATTTGTAACTTGCTATCAGACACATCTTAGCATATTTTATTGTTAAAAAATATTTTTTTAAAGTTGAAGCAGGTAGTAGAAACTTTAAGTGCTATCTTTATTATGAGTTTTAAATTTTAATTAATTTAATTATCAACTTTAAAATTAAGTTTGTCACAATTAAATTAAACTAATCCACAATCCAATTAAAGAGAAATGAGCAGAAAAGAGAAAAAAAGGAGAAAAGATAGATTGTTGTGTATCACCTAGAAAGACAAACAATCATACTTTTTTCCCCCATACTTTATGTTCTCCTAGATGCCTGGGTATAAATAGGGTTATTCTTTTAAAAAAAGAACAACAGTGTAAATTTTGTATGCACCAAATTACTTTTTTTAAATAAGCAAATTTAAAAATTAAAAATAAATAAAATAAGCAAATAATAATCCTTAAATTCTTCATACTTAATATGTAGAATCACTAACTATCAGAGACAAGTTGAAAGTTTTTAGAGAGTATCTAGCCTAACATCACCCATTTTATGTAATGTAAGAAGAAACTTAGCTCCAGAGTGGGAGAAGGAGGTAAGTTAGTAACTTTGATAAACTGAAGTTTAATGAATTATCTTTACACCTCACAGTCATAAATAACCCATGTCTAAGTTATCTGTTGCCCACATGTGGAATATTATAGAATGGGGCATAGGTGACTCAGAGCATGACATAAGATTCTTAATTATTAGCTATCTCTAAAAAATGTCTAGCCATTTTAAACATCAGAAATCTCTGCTTTATTACTACCAGTTAAGCTTTTACTAACTGAGAATGAGTATTTTTAGAACAATTTACATTTTTTTAAAAGATTTTATTTATTTATTTGACAGAGAGACACAGCTAGAGAGGGAACACAAGCAGGGGGAGTGGGAGAGGGAGAAGCAGGCTCTCGGCTGAGCAGGGAGCCCGATGCGGGGCTCGATCCCAGGACTCTGGGATCATGACCTGAGCCGAAGGCAGACGCTTAATGACTGAGCCACCCAGGCGCCCCATAGAACAATTTACATTTTATAGGATTATAGAATTTTTTGGCTGAAAGTATCCTTAAAGTTTCAATCCTCTCTCAAGCTAACCTGATTCTCCATATGATACTGGAATCTTCTGTATAACATCCGTGTCTCATGGTAACCTAGGTATTCCCTTGGATACATTCCGTCTTTGAGAACTTTTGACTGTTAAAAAGGATTTAATTGTGCCAAAATTTATATCCTTTTGATCTCTCTACCCACTATCCCTACCAAGGGTACTACATTTTAACAAAACATAAAATGTTTCTTATCTCTCTCTCCCCTATGATAACCTTTCAGAGTTAGGAAGATGTTGAACACATGGCTTCTCCTCTCCAAGCAAAGCAGCTCTAATTTTTTAGATGTTGCTTATATGACATGTTTGGGAGTAGGTAAAGCATAATGGTAAAGAATACATTCTTTGGCATCATACTCCGAAGGTTCAAATCCCATAACCACAACCTACTGACTGTGTGATATTTGGATACTTAATACCATTTCTGTATCTCAGTTTCCCCATTTGTGAAAGATAAATAGGAATGGTATTGATTCTACCATATTGTCATAAAGATTGAAATAAATTATGTATCAATCACTAGAA
>NC_138374.1:26636484-26658408 GCF_054177405.1 Leptonychotes weddellii | reverse complement strand
GGGGAGGGTATGTGCTACGGTGAGCGCTGTGAATTGTGTAAGACTGTTGAATCACAGACCTGTACCTCTGAAACAAATAATACATTATATGTTTATAAAAAAAAAAAAAAAAAGATAGCAGGAGGGGAAGAATGAAGGGGGGGAATCAGAGGGGGAGACGAACCATAAGAGACTATGGACTCTGAGAACAAACTGAGGGTTTTAGAGGGGAGGGAGGTGGGGGGATGGGTTAGCACGGTGATGGGTATTAAGGAGGGCACGTATTGAATGGAGCACTGGGTGTTATACGCAAACAATGAATCATGGAACACAACATCAAAAATTAATGATGTAATGTATGGTGACTAACATAATAAAATAAAATAAAAAATAAAAGGAGGTTCTTTGAAAAGATCAATAAATTAATAAAACTTTAGCCATGTTAACTAAGGAAAAAAAGACAAGATACAAAATACTAATAGCAGAATGAAAGAGGGGGAATCACTAGTAATCCAATGAACATCAAAAAGGTAATAGAAAAATAGTACCAGGTAAAACTCTATGCCCACAAATTTGATAATGTAAATGAAACAGACCCATTAGTTGGAGGACACAAACTGCTAAAACCCACACAAAGAAAGATAGATAATCTGAATAAGCCAATATATGTTAAATATTGAATTGGTTATTAATGACCTTTTAAAAAAAGAAAGCATCAGACTCACATGGTTTCACTGCTAAATTTACCAAACATCTAGAAAGAAATGATACCAATTCTCCAATCTCTCCCAGAAAACAGTAAAGACTTCCTAACTCATTCTGTGTGGCCACGATAATTTAATATCAAAACCAGATAAACGCATTACCAAAAAGAAAAACTACAGACCAATATCTCTCATAAATATAGATGCAACACTTCTCAAAAACATATTAGGATGCAGCACTGCATAAAAAGAAATATACACCATGACCAAGTAAGATTTATCCTAAGTAAGCAGGCTAGTTCAACACTTGAAAATCAATGTAATCCACCAGGTCAACAGGCTAAAATATATGAATGTTTATAGCAGCTTAAACAATTAATTAATTAATTGGCATAATTGCCAAAAACTAACTTAAAAAAAATAATAATTGCCAAAAACTGGAAGCAACCAAGATGTCCTTCAAGAAGTGAATGTATAAACAAATGTGGTACATTAATACAGTAGGGAATATGAATATTATGCAGTGATAAAAAGAATTAAGTTATCAAGCCACAAAAAACATGGACACAATTTAGATGCATATTGCTAAGTGAAAAAAGTCAGTCTGAAAAGGCTGTGTACTATATGATTCCAAATATATGACATTCTGGAAAAGGCAAAGCTATCAAGATTGTAAAAAGATCAGTGGTTGCTAAGTGCTCAGGGAAAGGGAGGGAGGGTTGAATAGGTGCAGCACAGGTGACTTTTTTAAGGTGATGAAAGTTTGTATGATACTGTAATTGTGGGTACAATTCTATCCATTTAACAAAACCCATAGAACTTAGCACAAATGCTGGAAAATTTCATGCAAATTTTAGAAAATTATTTAGAAGGTCAGAAAATCCAGGAATGGAATGCAGAATGTGAGACTATAATTTAACTTTATTACAAATGTCTGAAACAACCTCACTGAAGGGAGTAGGAGAAATGGTGCTCATTTACGTAACTTCAAGAATGAATGGAGTCTGTAAGACTGAAGGTAAAAGAAACTATACATACACACTGTACCATAGGTTGATAAAGTTGTTCCTATGGGGATATATGCTAACAATTCTGATACCACAATAGATAAATACTGGAATTGAACATTAAATAAATGGATGGATGATGGTGTGAGGCAGATTTCTCATTGTCAGAATGAAAGGTTACAGATAAACAGAGAAGGCTAAAAGAAATGTGTAATGGATTAGATTGGAGACATCAATATTACTTATGTTTATCTTAATATAAATAAAGGTATATTATATGAACATATTTATAGATATGTGTATATGCCTATATAATTGTATATTTCCTTATTCCGTTGTTGAGAAGTCCTAGAAGCAACAAACCCCAGTGGCAATGAATGCACCAGGCATCCAGATCTTGGTTTCTAATACCATTCTCCAATAAAAGGAATGACAGCTTCTTAGAGAAATGACTGATTCTAGGCTGGAGCAGGAAATACACAAGATGAGCTTGGAGTAACTCATAGTGCCAGAATGCAAGGAAGTGCTAAACACACACACACACACACACACACACACACACTGACAGTGATATGTCAAAGGATACAAAAGCCAACTGAAAGAGCTCCCACTGGCCAAACTGAAAAATTTGAGCAATGAAATAGAGTAGTACTGGATTATAACCCAAAGTATAAAATAAATATCCAACATCCCATACTGATATAAATAAAGGATTGAATAAATAAATGGGGAGAAGAGACAGATCTCTCATTCAGAATTCCAAATAATTTATATAGATATTCCACCCTCCAGGAGGTAGTGCATAACTCCTTATTCCTTAAATATGGGTTGTGAATAGTGACTTCCTTCCATAGGAAGAAAGGGGGGGAATGCCATGGGATGTAGTTCTACAGTGGAGAAACTGGAAAAATACCACCTCAGCCAGGTGATTAAGGTCAACAACAGCGAGAAGTTATGTTAATAACATATACCTTTGATATTTTGTAAAGAAAGTGGCACTTTACTTCTGTGGTCTTCCTGCCAAAAACATATAACCCCAGTCAAATCATGAAAAAAATATCAAACAGATCCAAATGAGGGACCTTCTACAAAATACCTGACCACTGTTAAGGTCATCAAAACAAGATAAATCTGAGAAACTTATAGTCAAGAGCCAAAGCAAACGTGACAACCAAATGAAATATGGGTATCCCGGATAAGACTCTGGAACAGAAACAGGACATTAGGTAAAAACTAAGGAAATCTGAATAAAGTATGAATTTTATATAAAAATAGTTTATCAGTATTGGTTCATTAATTGTAACAAATGTACCATACTAATGTAAGGAATAAACAAGGCCAGAAGGCTAGAATGATCCATGTGAATGATGATGACAATCATCATACTACTAATAAGGGAAAGTAGGTGCATATAGGAAATGTCAATAGTACTTCGCAATTTTTCTGTAATTCTAAAACTGTTACAAAATTTAAAAAAAAATTTTTTAAGTGTTCAGGCCATGAAAGTCAGATTGAGATTTTATATAGTAGAGGACATGAAGATAAATTAATAATTACATGTAATATTGGGTCCAGAATAAGATCCTGGAACAGAAAAATAAAGTTAGTGGAAATATTGATGAAAGTCAAATTGTACAAATGTTCACTTCTTCATTTTGATAATTGTACCATGGTTATGTAAGATGTTAACATTAGGGTAAGTTGCTGGTGAGGTAAGGGCTATTCAAAATTCTCTGTATTACTTTTACATCTTTATTTGTAAGCCTAAACTTTGTTCAAAATAAAAAGAAAAGGAAAACCAGTTGGGCATACTTATGTGAGTCTATTTCTGGGTTATCTATTGTGTCGCATTGATCTATGTGTCTATCCTTTTGTCAATAATACACATTCTTGAGTACTAATAGTGATATAATAAACCTTGAAGGTATATAGACTGTTCCCCTCATTTTATTCTTCTTTTCAGAACTGTTGAAGCAATTCTAGATCCTTTGCTTTTCCATGGAAACTTTAGAAAACAATCTTATCTATATCTACAAAAAAATCTTGCTAAGATTTTGATAGCAATTTATATTAAACTTTTATATAAAGTTCCCAAAAATATATGAAAATTAAACAACACACTTCTAAATAATCCATGGGTAAAAGAAAAAAAGACAAGGGAAATTGTAAAACATTTTTTTTTACTGAATGAAAAAGAGAACATATCAAAATCTGTGGAATGCATATAAAGCAGTTCTTAAGGAAAATTTATACCTTTAAATGCTTCTATCAGAAAAAGAAGAAAGATTTCAATGATACAAGGTTCTATCTTAAGGCAATAAAAAGAAAAAAGTAAACTATAAGTGGATAGGAAGATATAAATCAAAATAAGAGCAGAAATAAATGAAATTTTTCAATAGATTTTAAAAATAGAAAACATTAAATAAACCAAAATCTGGTTCATTGAAAATATAAATAAATAAAACTTAAATTAGACTGATCATGAAAAAGAAAGAAAACACATGTTACCAACATCAGGAACAAAAAAAGAGTCATCACTAGAGACCTTAGATACATTAAAAAGATAATAAGGGAATATTATGAACAGTTATATGCCAGTCAATTTGACAACTTAGATTAAATGAAAGATTCCTTGAAAAACACAAACTGTCAAAACTGATTCAAGAAGAAAATGAAAATCTGCATAGCTCTATGTCTATTAAAGACTGATTTAGAACTTAAAACTTTCCCATAAGGAAAATTCCAGCAATATATAAAACAATAATACATCATGATCCATGAGGTTTATTCCAGGAGTACAAGGTTATTTCAACATTTGAAAAAACTTCAATGTAATTAACCATATCAACAGACCAAGAAAAAAACTATAAAATCATGTCAATATATGCAAAAAAAACTTGACAAAACTCAACACCCATTTATGACAAACACTCTCAGCAAAACAGGAATAGAAGGAAAATTCTCAGTTTGATAAAAGTTATCAATAAGCAATCTCCTGCTGATATCATGCTTTGATACACTGAAAATTATAAAACATTACTGAGAATTACTAAAGACCTAAATAACTGGAGAATATACCATGTTTATGGGTTGGGAGACTTAATGTTGTTATGATACAAATTTTCCAAAAATTTATCAATAAATTCAGTGCAATTGCAATCAAAATACCAATAGGCTTCTCTTTTTTTTAAATAGAAATGAGGAAATACAAAGGACCTAGAATACTTAAATAATTTTTAAAAGAACATACAGATGGTTACCAGAGGGGAGGTGGATGGGGGGTGGGTGAAATAGGTGATGGGGATTAAGGAGTGCACTTGTCACGATGAGCTCTGGGTGATGTATGGAATTGTTGAATCATTATATTATACACCTGAAACTAATATAACACTGTGCACTGTATGTTAACTATACAGGAATTACAATTAAATTAAATTTTATTTTAATTTATTTTTATAGATTTTTATTTGTTTTTGACAGAGAGAGATAGTGTACAAGCAAGGGAAGCAGCAGGCAGAGGGAGAGGGAGAAGCAGGCTCCCTGCGGGGCTCGATCCCAGGACCCGTGGATCATGACCTGAGCTGAAGGCAGACGCTTAACGACTGAGCCACCCAGGTGCCCCTTAAATTAAATTTTAAAAACAGGAAAAAGAAAATAACAAAGGAGAGGACTAATACCTCCTGATTTCAAGATTTACTATAAAGCTAAATGTAATCAAGACTGTATGGCATTGATGTAAAGATAAAAAAAAAATGGATAAATGGAACACAATAGAGAGCCCAGAAATAAAATAAAACATATATGGAAAGCTGATTTCAACAAAAGCGTAAAGGCAATTCAGTGGAGAAAAGATAATCTTCTCAACAAATTTTGCTAAAACATAGGTCCATGTGCAAAACAACAAGTTTTGATCCATATTCTCTACCAATAAAAAAAAACCACTCCACATGGATCATACACCTAAATGTAAAATCTAAAACTATAAAATCTAAAAACTATAAAAAAGAAAGCACAGGAGAAAAACTCTGTGTCTTGGGTTAAACAAACTTTGTGGATCATGTGGTTTTGTTCCAATTATTCAACCCTGCTGTTGTAGCTCAAATCAGTCATAGCTAATATATAAACAAGTAGTCATAGCTGTGCTCCAAAAAGACTTTAAAGCCAGGAGCAGGCAACAGGCCAGATTTGGCCCATGGGCCCTAGAGAGAACACCAAAAACACAATCTATAAAAAAGCAAATTGAGAAGTTAGACTTTATCAAAATTTAAAACTTTTGCTTATTGAAAGACATCATCAGGATAATGAAAGACAAGTGACATATGGGGAGAAAAATATTTGCAAACCATTTAACTGATACGGGACTTGTATCTAGAATACATAAAGAATTCTCAAAATTCAGTAATAAGAAAACAAACAACCAAACTTTAAACTTCAAACTTTAAAACATTTGAATAAACACTTCACTGAAGAAGATATATGGATGGAAAATAAGCACATGAAAAAATATTCAACATCATCAGTCATTAGGAAAATAAAGTTAAAACCATAATGAGGTACCACTACACACCATTATAATGGCTAAAAATAAAAGACTGCTTATACCAAGTTTTGGTGAAGATGTAAAGGAATGGGGAACTCTCATACACAGCTGGTGGGAAAGTAAAACAGTACAATCATTTAGAAAACATGTTAGCAATTTCTTAAAAACTTAAGCATATACTAACCATGTGATTCAGACTGTATTTATCCAGAAGAAATAAAAGCATATGAACAAGACTTGTATAAAAATGTCCATAGTAGTTTTATTTATAATAGTAAAAAACTAGAAACAAGCCAAATGTCCATCAACAGATGAATGGATAAACAAGGTGTGGTATAGTCATACAATGGAATACCCCTAGCAGTAAAGAGGTATCCTACCACATGGACGCATATCAAAATAATTATTCTAAATGAAAGATGCCAAACAAAAACAGAGTACAAACTATAATATTCCATTTATATGCAATTCTAGAAAATGCAAACTAATCTACAGTAATTAAAAGCAAATCAATGTTACCTGTGCACAGAGTGAAGGGCAGGAGGGAAAGAAGGAAAAGTTGCAAAAAGGCACAAGAAAATTTTTCGGGATAATAAATATTTATGTTCTGGGCGCCTGGGTGGCTCAGTTGGTTAAGCGACTGCCTTCAGCTCAGGTCATGATCCCAGAGTCCTGGGATCGAGTCCCGCATCGGGCTCCCTGCTCTGCGGGGAGCCTGCTTCTCCCTCTCCCACTCCCCCTGCTTGTGTTCCCTCTCTCGCTGTGTCTCTCTCTGTCAAATAAATAAAATCTTTAAAAATAAATAAATAAATAAATAAATATATATGTTCTTTATTTTGGTTGTGGTGATGGTTTCACAGGAATCAAAGTATATCAAAACTTATCAAGTTGAATATTTTAAATAGTTACAGTTATTGTATGTCAATTTACCCCCAACAAAGCTGTTATAAAAAACATAAAATGAGACACTACTAGATATTCATCAAAATGGATAAAATTTTAAAATTTATAATACTAAATGCTGGTGAAGATGCAGAACAACTGGAACTCTGATACATTGTTTATGGGAATGTAAAATGCTGAAAAGTTGGGCAGTTTCTTATATTTACCATACAACCCACACATTCCACTCCTAGGTATTTACTGAAGAGAAATAAAAACATATGCCAAAAAAATGTTATGTGTCAATTATGCCTCAATAAAAAAAATAAGTAATAAAGTCCATACAAAAATGTATACATAAATATTCACAGCAGTTTTACTCGTAATAGCCAAAAATGTGAAACAACCCTAATGTCCGTCAACTAGTGAATAAATAAATTGTGCTATATTCATACAGTAGACTACTACTTCACAATAAAAGGAATGAGCTACTGATACATGCAACAACATGAATGAATCTCAGAAGCACTATGCTGAGTAGAAAAAATCAAACCCACCCTACAGTATGATTCTATTTATATGAAACTCTAAAGAAGACCAATCTAATCTATGGTGAGATAATCAGATTAGTGTTTGCTTGAAGATGGGGATATAGAGGGTATTAACTGGGGAGGAGCACAAGGGCACTTTGGAGGCTTATTGAAATGTTTTATATCTTCATTTTGGTGGTGGTTACATGGTTATATAAATTTGTCAAAAATATACAATTACAATGGGAACATTTGACTGTATGTTAATTTTACATCAATACAGTTAATTTGGTGGGAAAAAAAATTTCCTCCAAGTGATTCCAGCATTGGGGAACTCTCTGAACAAAGCTCATGTCCACTGTATGCAAATATCTTCTCTACAACAGTCACCTACTCCTGCCTGAATATTTCTCATGTCTGAAGTTAAAGAGTTACATAAGGCTGCCTTGTCCACTTCTTGACAGCTTTGTCAGAAAAACTTCCCATGCTGAGTCTAAATATACTTCCCTCTAGTGACCATATTTGGTCCAAATTCTGCCCTCTTCAGTTGCCTTAATATAATCTTTCTTGACAGCCCGTGAATGTTCAAAAATACCTATCTTGGAGACAGTATAGTAGAATTGTTGTAACATGGGCTCTGAGATCCGATAGGCCTGGAATTTAAATCTGGCCATGTGTATCATTTATGAGCGATCTTGAGCAAGTTACTTAACCTCTCTAGGCCTCAGTTTCCTCAGCTGTTAAATATTCATAATAATAGCACAATTTGGATTATGAGGATTAAGGAGATACTGCATGGAAAGCACTTCATAAAATACCTGGTGGTATGGTACATCCTCACTTATTACCAGCTTTCCTTATCTTTCTTACCCACACTAATCAACACCAGGTACCTCAATCTCTAAGACTTTAATTCCAGAGCATTCCACATCTAGGTTACCTGAAAATGATCTAATTTATTAATGTAATCACAACCTAAGCAGTCATCAATTATTTCTTTCAGCATTAAAGATGCTTCAAGATCTGAATCCATCATCACAAAATGCTGACTGAAGAGGTATTAATTATGTGAGACAAACAATAGGGTGAGAGGATTAGAAAAGAGAGAGATTTAGAATGAAGTTTTAGTGGAAGCAGGACTTGAATATTATTTTGCAAATTAGAAAGTATATGAATAAATGTGTGTTTGATTGAAGTGAGAAATTAACTTGTGACTTGTCTAGACTTTCCAGTGTCTTAATTTATTTTGTTTCATGAAATGCTCTGAAAAAGAACTTTATTACTTCACATGAAAAGTCCTGCCTCATTTAAACCTATGTACAACAAGCATGACATTGCAGTCTAAGATTACTGTCATGTTAGGGGGCTGCCTGGGGATCATAGCAACCCCAATATCTAAGGTCTGGATGACAATGTGAGTCAAAGCATGCTAAGCTGATGTTCTATTCCTCCTTAGATTTTGAACAACTTACTTCCCCTCTCTGGACATCAGTTTTCCTATCAGTAAGCTAGAAGGGGGTAGAGTCTAATGACCTCCAAAGGTCCTTTCTAACGTAAAACCTGTGTAACGGGTTACACGTGTGTACGCATTTGTTAAAACTCAGTGAATATATACTTATTATTTGTACATTTCATTGTTTGCAAATTTTGTGGGAAATGAAAAAAATCCTCTATACAAATAATAAACTTTCATTTATGATATGCATGTTAAAACATTTAGGGATGAAGTATACAGATTTCTGCAACTTGTGTTAAAATGCACCAAAAAAAGATGAATGGAGGGAGAGAGGGAGGGATAGGAGGAGAGAGAGCATAAAGCAAGTATACAAAAATGTTAATGACAGAATCTACATGGTGAGTATATGTGTGTTCACTGTAAAATTCTGTCAACCTGGCTCTATGTATAAAATTTTCCTAATAAAATGTTGAAAATAAACAGCAGTTAAGTAATTGTTTAAATATCAGAAAAAAATACTCTATAGTCTTGATTCTTCTTACATATTTATACCTTATAAACCCCTCACACATAGCAAGATTCTCTTCCCTAATCCTTTCCACATAGTTTCTTAGTCCCTTGTACAGAAAACAAGGCTAATAAAAGATAATAATAACGTGTGTTGGCAAGGATATGAAGAAATTGAAACTCTCACACACTGCTGGTGGAAATGTAAAACAGTGAAGCCTCTTTGGAAAACAGTCTCAGAGTTCCTCAAATGTTTAAATACAGAGTAACCACATGGTCTGACAGTTCTACTCTTAGATATATACCCAAGAGAAGTAAAAGCATATGCCTTAAAAAACTTGAATGCAATGTGCATAATAGCATTATTCATAATAGTAAAAGGTGGAAACAACCTAAATGTTCATCACTGATGAATGGATAAACAGATGTGGTAAATCCATGTAACAGAATATTATTCAGTCATCATAAGGAACGAAGTTTTGATACATGCTACAATATGGATAAAACTTGAATACATTATGCTAAGTGAAGAAAAACAGCCACAAAAGACCATATATTATATGATTCCATTTATATGAAATGTCCAGAACAAGTAAATCTATAGAGACAGAAAGAATGTTACTGGTTCCCTAGGGCTGGGGTAGATGAGGTTTTGGGGGATGACGGCTAGTGAATGCAGCTTTTCTTTTTGAAGTAGTGACAATGTTCTAAAATTGATTGTGGTAATAGATGCACACATTTGTAAATATACCAGAAGTCATTGAATAGTATAGTTTAAATGGATGAATTATATGGTATGGGAAATTATACCTCATAAAGCTATTTAAAAAATAAAAAATCAAGTCAAAGAATTTATCTAGTGTCTCTCTACCCTGTACCTTTTTAGCACTATGATCAAGAAGTGGTCTCACTGACTCTCTTGTTTCTTGCTTTTGAGGCACTTAAAATTTTCTTATATGTTTCTGAGAAACTCTTCAGATTTTCTTTTGGGATTTTATTTCACCTTTGTTCTTGAACTATAGTAATTTTGTGAGGCTTTCCTGATTTCATTCATTCACTTGACAAATTTACAGAGTAGTTCTATTTTGTCAGACATTCTTTTAAGTACCTAAGATAAAAAGTCAAAAAAGACCTGGTGCCTGCCCTCAAAAAGTTTACAGTCCCAGTAAAGGAGGCAGATATGTAAACACATAATTAAGATATAAACCAACATGTACCATAACTGAAGCATGTAAAAGTGCTCAGGGAGAACAGACTTTGCCATTAACTTAGAGTCAGAAACCTTCAGTTAAGTGAAGTAGGTTTAACAGTTTTGTGATCTTAACCAACTGAGCCACCCAGGCGCCCAACAGTTTTGTGATCTTAAACAAAACATTTAATTACCCTGTGTCCCAGTTTTTTAATTGTAAAATGAAGAAAATACCACCCACCTCACAGGGTTATCATGATAATTAGATGCAAACATGATATGAAAGTTATTTTGTCAACTATATATTATGGTACACTGTGACATGTCAATATTTTGGAAATAATTTTGCTTTATCTAACTTTCTTTGTAAATTAGTGAGGATAAAGTTAGTAATGTGCTCTAGAGTCTGAGAAAAAAAAATACAATATTCTCCCTATAACTGAGAGTAACAGATGGAATTTTAATAGTTTCTGGAAGAAAGGAAATAGCTTGAAACATAATGATTTCAAGACTGACTGAGGAGATGGGGAATAACATGGAAGAAGTGTTAGAGCATGGTTGGAAAAGACAAAAGCCAACTGGATCGTAAGCTTGAACAGAACATAGGTGTGATAGAAAGCACAGCCTTGAAGGCAGGGCTTTGAAAGTGAAGAGGAATTTTAGTGAGAGCTATGAGCATGCATAATATTATTAATAACATGCATTTTCTTTTAAAAAGTGAAAATGAAGTTACCTCAGTGAGCACAATATACTCTTAGGATAATTTAATCACAAAGTTCTATTGTACTTTAAATCTCCCACAAATGAAGACCAAAGCAGCTACACACACAGACATAAGAACGATGTGTTTTCTGCTTGACTTAATATTTGCTTATCTGTACAATGGTGGCTTCTGGTAAAAATTGTGGATTCTCTGCATATTCCCTATCCCTCCCTAAGCTAAAGAACAAGTTTATCAACAAATCTATATAAAGAAATCTTTAAAATGGTAAAAGCAAGCTGGCTCTCCAGATTATCTATATTAGGCAAATGATTTAAATTATAATCTCAAATAGTACTCTGCAAGCTAATAGTACTATTTGACATTTAATATTTCAATGTCCCAACTCTTATGTAATTTTATTTCAATTTTAATGACATATAAATATATTTTCAAAAAATTTTTAACATTTAATACATTATTACCAGTTCTCACTTATCTGGACATGTAATAGACAAGAGGAAAACAGACCACAAATAACATAAAATATACTACTATCATGGTTAGCACAAGTACTTCTGATTGGAGCCCAGCAACTGATAGGTAAGAAAGAAAAAAAAAAAACACGCAAAACTAAACTTAGGAAAAGGGAGACATTTTATTTAAATAACCTAGAGAAACCTTTAAATGTTCAGGCCCCAGTGACTCCTATCCAGCAGCCTATATATATAAGGTAGCAACTATTATCCATGTCATTTTGGTGGCCTTCCTTTGGAATTATTTATTTCAGAGACAAAGTGAAAGAGAGAAACCAATAGTATAAGAATAGAGAGTAAATTTTTAGTATAAAGGATATAGGTTAGACATAAAGACATTTTGCCAATAATTAAAAGTGCTAGAATATTAGAACAACTTGCTAATGGAGGTAACTTATTCATTTAATATCATTTATAATAATTTGAGTTAGGAGATATGCCAAGTATGTCATATAGAATATTTAAGTATTTAATTCTCACAACAATGTTATGAGGAAGTATTATTATTATGCCCATCTTACAGATAAAGAAATTAAGGCTTACAAAAATAAAGTAACTTATCTAGAATTGTACAGCTAAGAAGGATGAAGGAAGAACTCAAACCCAGGTCTTTCTGACTCTAAAACTCATGCTCTGAATTACTGCCTCTTTGCGTATATAATTGTGTCCTGTGTTAGAATCTGAGAAGATGCTTAATTTTCACTAATTCAGAGGGAATAATGACTATTTGATGTAGACTTTGACAAATCAAGAATCTTTGTTTCAGAGGTACAGGTCTGTGATTCAACAGTCTTACACAATTCACAGCGCTCACCGTAGCACATACCCTCCCCAATGTCTATCACCCAGCCACCCCATCCCTCCCACCCCCCACCACTCCAGCAACCCTCAGTTTGTTTCCTGAGATTAAGAATTCCTCGTATCAGTGAGGTCATATGATACATGTCTTTCTCTGATTGACTTATTTCACTCAGCATACAAACTGAGGGTTCTAGAGGGGAGGGGGTGGGGGGATGGGTTAGCCTGGTGATGGGTATTAAAGAGGGCACGTTCTGCATGGAGCACTGGGTGTTATGCGCAAACAATGAATCATGGAACACTACATCAAAAACTAATGATGTACTGTATGGTGACTAACATAACATAATAATAAAAAAAAAAGAATCTTTGGGGGCCTCTGTAGCTATCTGTGTCAAACAGACATAATGATTCCTTTTTTTGCCTAAAGGCATTCAGAAAAACAAATGATTGTCTGAGGCCCCTCTTATCAATAAAATCTAGGATTCTATACTTTTGTTGAATAGAATAAAATTTTTCAGAATGTTACAAGCTTTTGAGAAACTAAACAATATTATTCACTTCTAGGAGTTGCTCTGAGTAAGTGATTTGGAAAAAATTGAGGACAGAAATAATGTTCTTATATGCAGTCCTGTTAAAAGGCAAGTCATACTTCTGGAAAATAGAGAAGATCAAGAGAGCAGTAACTCTGAAAACAGCGCAAATTAGGCTTAGGCAATGGGATGTGAAAGTTCCCAGGAAGAAAGGCACCTTGAGATAAAGATGAACACTGAAGGGCTGGTAGAATCAGGATAGATGTGAGGTAATAAGGCAGGCAAGTCATTCAAGCAAGACAGAAAAACATGATCAAGATCAAAAATAAGCATGGCATATATGAGGAAGATAAGTCTTTGAAAATGAAAGAATAACTTTCATCCATATGGAATAACTTAACACCATCTTTTTATGAAGGCTGTGGAATAGCCCAGATCAGTGCTTTGTAAAGTTTTTCATTTCAAGACACAAGTGCAAATTTTCCCTTTGCCATGGCACACACCTGAAAGGTTAACAGACCACAGCATTGCTATTTTTAAAAATGAAATATTTGGGGCACCTGGGTGGCTCAGTCGTTAAGTGTCTGCCTTCAGCTCAGGTCATGATCCCAGGGTCCTGGGATCGAGCCCCACATCGGGCTCCCCGCTCCGCAGGAAGCCTGCTTCTCCCTCTCCCACTCCCCGTTTATGTTCCCTCTCTTGCTGTGTCTCTCTCTGTCAAATAAATATATAAAATCTTTTAAAAAATAAAAAATAAATAAAAATGAAATATTTTATGCACTGAACAAGTTAGGATATTCACAATGTACTGCTGAGTTGGAAAAAATTGTAGATACATATGTATACGTATATGTGTGTGTGTAAAAGGCTTGAAAAGTTTCACCTAGACACTTTTTAAGATACACGCACATGCATACATATATTCTATAATGCTTTATACATTTCTCATACACATGAATTACTTATATAATTTTTAAAAAATGTTAAACCAAACGTTAGAATGTCAAAACAAGAAGAATTTAAAGATCATATCATTTCACTTCTTTTTCTAAGTAAGGATACAAATAAAGGAAGGTTGGGACTAGAACCCGAAAATCCACAGTCAAGAGCTAGTATTCATCCCATTATGTCATATATCTTGTTGTCTCTGTGAGGGGTTTTTCCCCAGATTCATCTGCCAGAAATAATCTAGATCAAGGGTCAGCAAACTTTTTTTTCTGTGAAAGACCAGGTAGTAAATATTTTTGACCATCAGGATCTGTCCCTCCTCCTCCTCCTCCTCGTCCTCCTCCTTGTCCTCCTCCCCCTCCTCCTCTTCCTCCTTCTCCTTCTTCTGCCACCAGAGGCCAGATTTAGTCCACAGACTGATAGAGATGAAATAGAAGGAACAAAGACCAGAGGCAAGGAGACCTATTAGATGGCTATCATTACAGTCATGAGTCAGCTAATAGAGACCCCAACCAGGGTGGCAGGAGTAAAACTGAGAGCAGAGCCGATGAGATTGGCTGTGGGAAAGGAGTTAAATGTGTTCAATTGTGTTCAAACTTACCCAAGTTTCTCTATCAGTCCAGACTGAGTTTTAAATGGTCACAAGGCAAGTCATTAATATATGAAATTTTGATGGAGAGTTGAATTTGTGTTGTGATATACATTCACAGCTGATGTCTCAGGGCAATGTAGTCAATACACTCAGAATAAGAAGGTATTGTTTTTAATGCTGATACATTGTTTGAATGTATGTGGACTAAGGTGAAGAGTTCTTTCTGATTCTTAATTGAAAAATGTAAAAGAAAAAATGATGGAAGAGTAAAGAAGCAAGGGGGGGGGTGGGAGGATGGGTTGGCCTGGTGGTGGGTATTGAGGAGGGCACGTTCTGCATGGAGCACTGGGTGTTGTGCACGAACAATGAATCATGGAACACTTCATCTAGAACTAATGATGTAATGTATGGGGATTAACATAAGAATAAAAAAAAAAAAAAAGAAGCAAGCTCTCAACCTTAAAGGATTCTCAAATGTGTGCTTTTTTTAATTTCTTTTTTGGGTGCTTAACAATAGTCACTGTAATTGCTCTGACACTGCTTGGTCTAACAACTGCACATAATTCCACATTAACATACCACAAGTGCAACAGGGATAACAGTATAAATAGAAGGTACCATAGAATAACAGAGAGACTTTGATGGGAGACAGACCTAAGTTTAAATTCTGATCCTACTACTTACTAGCATCTGTGATCCTGGATTAATTATATGAATATCACTTTCCTTATCTTATCAACCTAGATAATAATACCTGTTTTAATGGGTTGCTGGGAGAATTACATGAGATCCAGTATGAAAGTAAAAAAACAGTGTCTGATATATGGTAGGTGTTCTACAAACAATAATTTCCTTTCCCTTCCTGTATGCCTAACAACCATTCAGTATTTATGGAAAATCTCACCACTGTAGTTAAGCTTATTTGACAGAGATCACCCTATTTTGTGAATAAAAAAATTAATGAAAAAGTGCTTTAAAAAGATGGGGCACCTGGGGCTCAGTTGGTTAAGTGTCTGACTCTTGGTTTCAGCTGAGGTCATGATCTCAGAGTGGTGAGACTGAGCCCCACACGGGGCTCCACATTCAGTGGGGAGCCTGCTTGAGATTCTCTTCCTCTCCCTCCCCTACTGCCCCTCCCCCGACTTGCACACTCACTCTCTCTCTCTCTCAAATAAATCTTTTTTTATTTTATTTTTTTTATTTTTTTTTTTTAAAGATTTTATTTATTCATTTGAGAGAGAGAATGGGAGAGAGAGCACGAGAGGGGGGAGGGTCAGAGGGAGAAGCAGACTCCCTGCTGAGCAGGGAGCCCGATGCGGGACTCGATCCTGGGACCCCAGGATCATGACCTGAGCCGGAGGCAGTCGCTTAACCAACTGAGCCACCCAGGCGCCCTCAAATAAATCTTTTTTTAAAAAGTGCTTAGAAAACTCAATACAAGGAAAGCAAAACATATCCAAGATACCAAAGCTAAAGCATAGATTTATAGTTGACTTGGGGAGTTCAAATCTCTTCATACAATAGTAATAATAGATAATATCTACTGAGAAGTTATTCTGAGCTAGGCACTATTTTTAATATTTTTACCTGCACTAAGTTGTTAAACATTCACAACAACCACATAAGGTAGGTAAATGAGGAAACAAAGGCCCAAAGAGATTGAGCAAGATATGAATCAATAAATAACCATGCAAGTCACTCTCATACCATGCCGGTGCCCATTTTGTAAAAACAATGTGTCATCATACATCAAGAGCTTCAAAAATATTCAAAGCTACAATATTTAATGGCATTAAAATGCTCCTAAGGTGTTAGGAAATAGATACAAGATATATATATGTAAAATAATTGCTACTTTATTTAATATTCAGTATATTTATATAAAGAGATTAAAAGAAAATATACCTAAGCCTACTATCTTAGTCCATTTAGGCTACTATAACAAAATAGCGTAAACTGGATGGCTTATAAACAATAACAATTTACTTCTCACAGTCCTGGAAGCTGGAAGTCCAAGATCACGGTGTCAGCATGGTCAAGTTCTGTGAAGCCCCCTCTTCTGTATCACAGACTACCAACTTCTCTTTGTATCCTCATATGATGGAAGGGGCAAGGGATTCCTCCCGGGTCTCTTTTATAAGAGCAATAATCCCCTTCATCAGGGCAAAGCCTTCATGACCCAATCACTTCCCAAAGGCCCTACCTCCTAATTCTACCACCTGGGCATTAGGTTTTCAACATATGAATTTGGGGGAGGACATACCCAGACCATAGCACACACTACCATGGGTTACTCCTAGAAGATAGGACTGTGGGTGATATGCTATAAACATATATCCTCCAAGCTGTGTGTTTTCCAAGCCATTTCATTTTCCTCATGGCACAAAAAGACAAATTTTCTGCCCTAAAGACCCTCTTCCTTGTAGTCCTGTGGCTCCCTTGGACATATAACTGAGTTTAGGCAATGGAATGTGGGTTGGAGAGATATATGTCAATTCCAGCCCTAAATTTATGTGTGATCTTACATACTTTCCTTTCCATCCTGTCAATCAGCTGTGACACCAAGGTGACTTGGAAGGCACAAAATGATGGAGCCACAAAGAACTTTTCAGGGTCCCTGATGCTTTGAGGAGAGTCATATAGGAGAGGCCTAATTCATTCTTCTCTGAGACAGAAATTAACTAGTAATAGGTTAAACAATTGACATTTCAGGGCTAATTTGTTACATCAGTAACTGATACAGGTAACTTTTGTAATATTCTTTATTATTTTCTATATTTTCCAAAATACCAATAAGGAGTATATTACACTTCCATAATCAGAAAAAAAAGTTGTATTTTGAAATGCATGTCTTTTGACTCAATTTCATTTTGGGGAATTTAGTCTAAGTCAATGAACTGAAATATAGAAAAAAATTTACATACAAAGATGTTTACTGAAAGATTTACTGCTTATAAAATTAAAAAAAAACAGCAACAGAAAACAAATGTCATTCATAAAGGAATCGTTTAGTAAATTATATCCATGTAACAGAATATTAGGCATCCATTAAGATGATTTTGATGAAGAATTTTATATTGATGTAATGCAGCTACAAGGAAGGGCACTTAGGGACCATCTAGTTACCTTCTCAGGGACCCAGGAAAGAAGCTGACAGCTGTGGGAGAGGACTAGCTAGCAGTCATGGTAACCAAAAAGGAACTGGGGCAATGAGATGGGGCTGTTCTATTAGATAAAGCTTTCCATTGCCAGATACACTGCCTCTAGTACAGCATCAGATCAAGAAGGATTCTTAGTCACGAGAAAAAAAAAAAGCTTTTCCTTAACAAAAAAAAAAAGTTTCAACTGAAAGGAATAAAGAGACTAGTGCTAAAAGTGTGAAAAATCAACAAAATAGCACGTGGAGGATGGCATGGGGAGGGACTTCAGGGAGTGCCAGCAATGTTCTGTTTCTTGCTAGCTATATGATGTTTTATGTATAACTATTTGTTAGACTGTACATATATGTTTTAGTCACTTTTTAGTTTGTATGATACATTTAATAACAATATATATTGTTAAAAAAAAATCCAGCAGCAATGTCTTCCTAGAGACAGGAGACTTCAGAGGCAGGAAGGGACAATGTTCAATGTAGGCCTAAGAACAGGCCCAGAGGAACAATTCATCACTCAATGTCAGTGTACTGCCTTGCAGCTTGCAAACTACTTCCACATAGCATACCACATTTAAGAATGAGGATGACCCACAACAGAGACCTTGAACCCAGATCTGCTGATCATACCCAGTGATTTTTCCACTAAACCAAATTCTATTGATAATATAAGTGGTTTGGAAAGGAAAGAGGACTTTAACAAATGTTGCTTTAGTCTTTGGACTGTATCTCTTTGACTAAGACACAATGTGGTTCCTAGTTTTCTAGGAGCAGCATGTTAATTAGCACCCATTGCCAGACTGTTTGCTAAGAGCTACAGGAGACAGTACAAACAATGAGACTTGGCTCCTGCTCTTAAGGAGTTCACAGGCTTGGGAGGGGGAAATAGACACATAAACAATTAAGGCTCTTTGCATGTATAATAGAAGTACAGAGGTCAGAGTGACTAATTCTGCCTAGAAAAGTTGGGAGAGAACTCACAAAGGAAGTAACACTGGGTTCTAGTCTAGGGAGATAAAATAGGAATTCACAGACTAGACAGGGCAGGCAGAGTGTGTTCTAGGCAAGTGAAAGAACACAGAGATGTTAAAGAGTAGGGAACATTCAGATAATGCCAACTAGTATGAAGCATAAGCCATGATGCAAAAAGAACTGCGAGGTAGGCAGACAGGGAGTGAGTGGAAGAACAGTCAGAGATGAAATAGGGATCCAGGGATCAGAAGTTTAGAGAGGCTTAGCCAAGAGGCTTAGACTTCATTGTTTAGGCAGTTGGGGGCACACCGATGTTTCTATACTTTAATATTAATATAGCAGTACTGCAAAAAAGGACTGGGGTGAGCTGGAAATGAAATGAAGGTGGAGGAAGGAAAATTAAGAGACTCTTGCAAATAGAGAAGGCAATGGATGAAGTAGTTTTGGAGCCAGATAGATATGGTTTAAAACCTGGCTTTTATCATGTACAAGTTGTTCAATCTTGAGAAATTACATAATCTCTCCAAAACTCTGTTTCCTTTTCTGTAAAATACAGATAATAACACCTACCTTTGCAGAATTGTTATTGTGAGAATTAAATACGAACATGTGTCTACTGTAGTATCCAGTTACATATGAGGTAGTTAATGAGAGTAACAAATACATTGATAGTGCAGTGGTATTGAGGATACAGAGACAGATCACCATCAACAGGATTAGAAGATAGATGGACATCCATCCGCTGCCAAACTGAAGCCGATTTTATCACATTCCAGATACCCTGCAAGCTCAAAACTGAAAAGGAGGTATGAGGTAGACTTTACCCCAAGGCCAGGCCCCTACACAGATCAATTTAAGAAAAAAACAAAATTTTCCAAGGTGAAAGCAAGATGCAAAAGTGTATATATATACAGTGCAAATATATATGTATATATATACATAATATACAATATCCAAAAGTGTGCATATATGTATATACAGTATAATCTCAACAATACAGAAAGTAATATGCACATAAAATATGTTAAATTATTCATTGTTTTTGTCTTTAATGGTAAGACTATATTTTCATCTATTTCTATTTACCTTTATAAACTTTCATATAATTTTTACATTTTCTATATACTTTCCTGAATTTTCAATATTTTCTACAATGAGGAAGCACTAGTTTTACAATAAGAAAATAGATGTTAAAAGAAAAAAAGAAAAATTAGAGGGAGAGAGAAACTTAGTTTTAATTCTAGATTCTTCTTCAGAATGTCATCATCTACTCTGGAAGTTAGCATAATCAAAAGTCTGTGATTGTGCTTTGAAAACATAATCAACAGCTTAAGACTTCACATGCCCGGCTCTGGTGTTTCTGTTTGCTTTTCCTCTGTGCAAACTCGACAAAATGCTGACAATAATCTCATTCCATGAGAAGTGTGTGAGAAGAGAAAGAAGGGGAACAATTTGCACTTGGGGAGTAGAGTATTTGGAAAGGATGATGAGGAGTGACTGAAACTTTCAGATAAATACGCATGGATCCAAATGCATTTAAAACCCAAAATGAGATACGATTGAGGCTGGCCTTACCAATGGGGAGGAGAGTATGGAAAGATGACAATGGACAAGAGAGAGCAGAGCACAAAAGAAAGGATAGCGGGAAACATACAAATTTTGTATGTGTGGTTTTTTTTTTTTCCACATAGGATTCACAACATTCCTCAGAAAATTCAATTTAGTTGCCCTGTTCTAGCTTGCTAACCAGAACCAATTTAATTTTAAATCTACACGCAGAGCCAAGGGGGACGAAATATTTTGCAATTACTTTTAGCTCCCTGTTGGAAGGCAGAATAAGATTTAACCAGTTTTGCCCTGGCTGCAATAACCACCCAGGTTTGTCAGAGGCCTAAATGGTGTCCTTTGGTTGAGGATTAAAGAATAGAAAACTCTGTACCACAATTATTTGCTTTGTTTAACAACTTAATGGGAGGGAATTTTTAAGAATGTGACAAATTGCTTTTGATTTATCTGCACAGGGCATGAAATACTGGTGCAAGAGAGCAATTTGTTACACAGACAATGTCTACCCCTTGCTATAAATCTGCCCACTGTCACAATCTCTTTGACAACCAGTTAGGTGATTTTTGAAGAACTAGTTTATTACTGCATTTAACAAAGAGCAGAAAACTGATATAGGACTCTCTGTTGCGTCTCAGCTACCAGAACACATTTCTCAGATATCAGTCTATGCAAGCATTTCTTGGTTTTATGCTCTATTGTGACAGATAGGTAAACAAGCTGATAAAATCAAATGTTTTCAAAAAAGGAAAAGTTATCATATTCATGTATGTCCCTGGCTTGTCACGAAACTTCAAACAGTTTCTGGTTCTGCTTACCATCTGCACAGATTTATTCCAAATAACATAATGAAGTTTGTTTCTTGATTTCTTTCAACATAAATAGAACCATTAAGTTTTGGTGTGTTTATATTCTGGGAGATAATCAGATCATCTATTCTGATTAGCCTTAACACATAGGCCTGACCCCAGCCTCTACACAAAGCTCGGCCCTGGTCCTCTCCTTAGTCAGCTCTTTCCACATCAGCCCTGCTGGGAGGAGCTCTAGAGCATCTGCCCTCAGAAAGTATCCTCGCCATGCTTCCTACTGGGAGGAAGTGAGGCTGCTTTAGGTCTGACTGGAGTTCCCCTTGGGCTATATTGTGGTCTGTCTTTATTAAAAGCAAAATAAAAGCCTCACACAGGGACTTGGCAACTCTTCCAGATTGTGCCAGGTTTTTCAATTCTTGCTTTTTTGGTGAGGGGAAGTAGGGAAGGAGGAAGCCATTTATAAATGTTACATAAATACAGATCCACCCAAGACTCTTTTATCATTGTCAGTTTAAAAGCAGACACCTT
>NC_138374.1:26617444-26635984 GCF_054177405.1 Leptonychotes weddellii | reverse complement strand
CCCCCAACACAGGATTTCTCTATTGGGGAACTTTTGCCTAAAGGCTCCCCATCAGCCTGGCCAAGACTTTCTCAAAACTGCACTGTGGTCTGAAGCTCTTCCTGCCCAATTTTCTTCTCCTCTCCTGCAACTTTCACAAGTGTCAGCCCTGCATCTCCATCTGAAAGCTCTCCCTACCCACTCCTGTTCCTTTCCCCTTTACTCTTCATGGGGTTAGATAAAAGTTGTGCATGCCTAATTCCTCTCCTGGTATCTGCTTCTCAGGGGGCCTGAACTGACACAGTACTATAAGTAAGTTTATTAAGAATAAGAGTTACAAGGAAATGTGAAGCCCTCCTCAGAGAATCTCACACCTCAACCACCTCTGGGAGACAGAAATGTAGCTGGTCCTCAGGATTTTCCAGAAATTATGTAACAGCCCAGTGTTTAACAGCCCTCATAGTCAGACATTTTATTCCTAATGACATACCCACCCCCCTTGGGTCATATCTTCCATTCTAAATTCCAGAACATCTTTTACTAACATTTCATATAATTGAATTAAATTAGATTAAACTTCCCATAAAAACTGGATTGAACTGAAAATAGTGAAAACTCTATCCATAAGAATTTTGTTTTGAACCAAGTGAATTCTCAACCTAAATACTCATAGTCTCCTCTTTGAGCCCCAGGGGCACAAGCAATTCAGGCAGACAAGAGTCTTCTCTGGAGTACAATGTTCATCCACTTCTCAGGAGAATTTGCCTTTCCCGCTACAAGCAGCTACATCCAGCTGCCAGGAGAATATTTGGATGACACTGCCTCAAAGTCAACACACAAGAATTCTGGTCAAGGGAAGCAGTCTGGCATGACAGTTAAGTACACAGGCTCTGTACTCCTACACACTTGAGTCTAAATCCTGGCTCCACTAGGTGCTCAAACTAGGTGACCTTAGGCAAGTTTTTTTTCCCCCTCTCTCTAATCCTCAGTTCCCTCATTTGTAAACATTATAATAATAGCACCTATATCTTATGCACCTCCTGTGAGGAGTAAATGGACCAAGACAGATAGAGCATTTAGCACAGTTCCTCACACATACCAAGTACTCAGTATCTGGAAATTACTATTATTTATGTCATTGTTATTAGTGGGAACATCTGCTCTGGGAGTGGACAGAGTTGCTCTCCACACTGGAGAAGTCAGTGACCATATAAAGTGATCTGGCCTCTTTTTTGACTAGAAAGCGGAGAAGCTGTGTAAGTGGCCACACATTAAGGCTCAGCCCTCACTCGCAGCAGCAAAGGGGAAGCTGGCCTCTCTCTGAATAAGGGGCAGACAGCTGGGGAGGGCCAAAAGAGGGATTACCAGAAGATTACGATGGTCAAGGGAAAGCTGAAATAACTATTTTAACAGACAATTTGTGCTCCAATTACCATCTAAACATTCATGGTAAATAAGGATCCATAAAAACACATCTGTAAAACCCCAACTTTAGTGACTGGGGTTTTGCATGGTTCATTAGCACATACTCCTTTGCCCAACTGTGACATCACTTATCAGCACAGACCTTCACTTTTCAAAGTCCATTCCCCAGCGGTTGGAGCCAGTGTCCTGTGAGGAAAATTTCTGAAACAAGTGTAGTCACAGACCTGCCATCTGTGGAGGAGAACCTTATTAAGGGAATATTTTCCATGATATTCTGTCACCTATCCTCATGCTCCTCTTTGAGAGGGTTGGTAGCTATTAATTAGTAGGTGACAACTCGGGGGGAAAGACTTGTGTGCTGGATGCAAGTGATCAGCTGTAAGGAAAGAGCTAAATCTAGGACCTCTCTGGCATGTGCAGAGATTCTATGAGTTACCTAATATCCTTTAATAAATCCCTTTTATGCTTAAACTAGCTAGAGTGGGTTTTGTAGTTTCACATAGGAATTCAAACTGATAAAGAAATCTAGATAATGTCCTATCCAGATTTTTATATTATACAGACAAGGATTCAAGTTCAGGTTCTGCCATTTACTGGCCCCATTACTCTGAATAAGCCACCCTGTCTCTCTGGATCTCCACTTCCTCATGTGTATATGTAGAAACAATAATAGTATCTTCCTTGTAAGGGTACTTGTGGATTAACAGAGATGATGTAGGTCATGTTCTTATCACAGCAGTTGGTACATAGTACATGCTGACATAAAGTGCTCAACTATTATGATTATCAAGAATGACAAGATAAGGTATTCTACTGCTTTGTAACCTATCCCCACTCCTTAGTGAAGGGTAGGGTGTCTATGAGCCTAACATAATGAAGTTAGGCTACAAAAGGCCATCAGTCTAAATAAAAGAGGTGTTTTTGCCTTTCCCTTAGAGGTGTTCCACTCAGAAATATGGGATAAATGGCAACAACGGGAAAAGATTCTCACAATATTTCAGTACAAACATGGCAGCAATATGAAACTGACACACTATGAGAAGGGGACAAGGAAAAAAAAAGGGAAGGAGAAAGAACAAATAAAATACTTCTCAGCACCTATCTAAATCATATTCTGTGAAATGAAAGGGAAAATAAATTGAACAAAAGTGGTTTGCCCTCTTTGCTCTTAGCACATATATCTATGATTGACCAAGAACAAGAATATTTGTTTCTGTGATGAAATATGCCTGCACAACAACAAAGTTATATGGGTAATCCTACTTGTTATATTATAAATAAAATTGTAGGAAGAAAATTGGAAAAGTTTGATCTATATAATAAAAAACAAAGTTGTGTTTAAGAAGAGAATTAAGTAATTTACTCCATATTTATGTGCCCAGCTAAATACTAGATATGTAGATGCAAATAAGACATAAACTTATTCTTCAAGAGTCTCAGATACTAGGGGCAGACAACATACAAGCAATTAATTATAAATCCTTCAATCAAGCTACTGATTATAATGGCTGCTCCTTCTAGCTGGTTTTTCTCCTAGACAGGCATGTAGTTAACTCCCCAATCGGTTCAAATGTCACTTTCACTGTCTAAATTAGGCATACTCTGATCACTCTAAAATCATACCCCCTCCATGCAAATCTAGAATTCCCATTTCCCCTTACCCTGTTCTACTTTGTTTTTCTATAGCATTAATTAATTTTAAAAAATATTTTATTTATTTATTTGACAGAGAGAGAGATAGCGAGAGCAGGAACATAAGCAGGGGGAGTGGGAGAGGGAGAAGCAGGCTTCCGGCCAAGCAGGGATACCAATGTGGGACTCAGTCCCAGGACCCTGAGATCATGACCTGAGCCGAAGGCAGATGCTTAATGACTGAGCCACCCAGGCGCCCAGTATTAATTAATCTTAATTAAACTTTTTATTGAGATAATTGTTGATTTGCACACAGTTGTAAGAAATAATACAGAGATCCCATGTACTCTATACCCTATTTCCTCCAAGAGTAACATCTTTCAAAATATAGAACATTATCACTACTAGAATATTGCCATTGATATAATCAAGATACAGACTTTTTCCATCATCACAAGGATCCTTCATTTACTCCTTTTATAGCCACACCCACTTCCCTTTTCTGCCAACCCCCCATTTCTCAACTTAACACCTGGCAAGCACTAATCTGTTCTCCATTTCTACATTTTGTAACTTCAAGAAGGTTACATAAATAAAATATATAATACATAACCTTTGGGGATTAGCTTTTTTTCATTCAGAATAATTCCCTGGATATTCATCCAATATGTGTATATTAATAGTCTGTTCATTTCCATTGCTGAGTAGTATTCTTTGGTTTGGATGTAGCACTCTTTGTTCAACCCACTGAAGGTCATCTAGGTTGCTTCAAGTTTGGGGCAATTACAAAAGCTATTATGAACCATCATGTACAGGTTTTTGTCTGAACATGTTTTCATTTTTCTGGGATAATATCTAGTAGTACAATTGCTGGGTCAAGTGGTGGTAGCATGTTTAGTTTTTTAAAGAAACTGTCAGAGTGTTTTCCAGAGTGACTGTGCCATTTTATATTCTCATCAGTAATGTGTGTTTCTTTGCATCCTCACCAGCATTGCCACCAGCGCTGTCACTATTTTTATTTTTAGCCAATCTGATAGGTCTATAGTGACATCTCATGGTTTCAATTTGCATTTCCCTACTAGCTAATGGTATTGAAAAACTTTTCATGTGCTTATTTGCCATCTCTATACCTTCTTCAATGAAGTATCTATTCATGTCTTTTGTTAGTTTTCTAACTGGACCATTTGGTTATTTACTGTTGAGTTTTGATAGTTCTTTATATATTCTAGATACTAATCCTTTGTCAGATACATGATTTGCAAATATTTTACCCAGTCTATAGCTTGTCTTTTTTATCTTCTTAACAGGGCCTTTCACAGAGCAAAATTTTTATTTCTACAAACTCCAATTTATTACTTTCTTTTTATAGACCATGCTTTTGGTGTCAAGTCTAAGAATTCTTGGCCTAGTCTATATCCTGAAGATTTTCTCCTATTTTTTTTAAGTTTATAGTTTTACTTGATTTTTAAGTCTATAATCCATTCTGAGTTAATATTTGTATAAGATGCAAAATATAGGTTTTTGTTTTTGGTAAATTCCTTAATATTTTCTACATAGGCAAGTATATCATCTGTAAACAGGGACAGTTTTGTTCTTTATTTCTGTTCTGTAGGACTTTTATTTCCTTCTCTTGTTTTATTGCAGTGGCTAGAGCTTTGAGCATTATCTTCAATAAGAATGGTGAGAGCAGATATCCTTTCCTTCTTCCCAATCTTCGTGAGGGGAGCATTTATTTTTTTCAACATTAAGCAGAATGTTAGTTGTAGGCTTTATGTACATGTGGTTTCTCAATTTCAGGAAGTTCCCCTCTACCCCTATTAGTCTCAGTTTTTATCATGAATGGATGTTGAATTTTGTCAAGTGCTTTTTCCGCATCAGTTGATATATATCATATTTCTTCTTTAGTCTGTTAATATGGTGGATTACATTGATTGCTTTTTGAATATTGAACCAGCTTTATATCCCTGGAATAAACCCCACTTGGTCATGGTGTGTAATTCTTATATACTGCTGAATTCTATTTGCTAAATTTGCCTTTTTGTTAAGGAATTTTGCATCCACATTAAGGAGGAATGCTGTTCCATAGTTTTCTTTATATGTACTGTTTTTCTAGCTTCAATATCAGGGCAATACCAGCTTCATAAAATGAATTGGGAAATGGTTCCTTTTATTTTCTGAAGGAATTGCAAAGAATTGCTGTTAATTCAATAGAATTCTACAGTGAAACCATCTGAGCCTGGAAATTTCTTTTTTGGGAGTTTTAAAATTACGAATTCAATTATCATAGTACATAGCTATTCAAATTAGCTATTTCATATTGGGTAAATTGTGGTATCTTGTGTTTTTTGAGGAAACGGTCCATTCAGTTTAAGTTGTCAAATTAATGTATATAGAGTTGTTTGTAGTATTCCCTTATACTTTTGATGCCTGCATGGGCTCTAGTAATGGCCTATTTCATTCCTGATATTGGTGATTTGTGTTTTTCTCTCCTTTTCAGTTTTGCTAGCCTATCAATTTTATTGCTCTTTTCAAAGAATCAGCTTTTTGTTTCATTGATTTTTTTCTATTGTTTTCTGTTTTCAATTTCCTTGATTTCTGCTCTTTATTATTTACTTTCTTCTCCCTGCCTTTGGTTTATTTTGTTTTTCTTTTATCTTCTTAAGATGGGAGCTTAGATTATTGATTGAAGACTTTCCATCTTTTCTAATGGATGCTTTTATTGCTATAGGTTTCCCTCTCACACTGCTTTAACTGTGTCCCACACATTTTAATATGTTGTATTTTCATTTTCATTCAGTTCAATGTATTTTTTAAATTTCTCTTGAGACTTCCTCTTTGGCCCATGAATTATTTAGTGTTTGGTTTATTGTTTAATTTTCAAGTGTTTAGAGATTTTCCTGCTATCTTTCTGTTACTGATTTCTATCTTGTTTCTTTTGTGGTTGGATAACACACTCTGTAAAGTTTCAATTCTTTTACATTTGTTAAGTTTGTTTTACAGCCCAGGATATGGTCTATCTTGGCATATGTTCTGTTGGCACTTGAAAAGTATTCTGCTGTTGTTGGGTGGAATGTTCTATCAATGCTGATTAGGTCTCCTTGGTCGATGGCACTTTTAAGTTCTTCTATATCCTGCTAATTTCTTGTATACTCCTTATATCAATTGTTGAGAGAAAGGTGTTGAAGTCTCCAACTATAACTGTGGATTTACCTATTTCTCTTTTCAGTTAAATCAGTTTTTTGCTTCACATATTTGCAACTATATTATCTGGTTCATGCACATTGAGGATTGTTGTTTTCTTAGTGTACTGACCCTTTAATCACTATGTAATATCTCTCTCTGCTTCTGGTAATTTTCTTTCTTTGAAATCTATTTTATCTGATTTTTTTTCAACTTTTTTGAGGTATAATTGACAAAATTGTAAGTATTTAAAGTGCACAACATGATTATTTGACACACATATGTATTTTGAAAGGATCCCTCACTGAGTTAATTAACACATCCGTCACTTCACATATTATCTGATATTATTATAGCTACTCCTGCTTTCTTTTGATTAATGATTGCATGGCATACTTTTCCCCATCCTTTTACTCTCAACCTGCCTATGTCATTATATTTGAAATGAGTTTCCATAGAAAAGTCACAATTTTGAATCTACTTATCCAACCTCTGTCTTTTAATAAGTATCTTTATTGATATGTTAGGGCTTAAGTCTTCCATTTTATTTTTTTGTTTTCCATTTGTTTTCTGTTTTTGTTTGTTTCTCTATTTTCTTCTTACCTTCTTGGGAGTTTTACTTGAAGATTTTTTTAGAATTCCATTTTATCTTATAGTGTTTTTTTTTCTTTCTCCTTTTTTTAATTATGTTATGTTAATCACCATACATTACATCATTAGTTTTTGATGTAGTGTTCCATGATTCATTGTTTGTGTATTTTTGACTGTATCTCTTTGTATAGCTCTTTTAGTGGCTTCTCTAGGTATTACATTATGTATACATAGGTACTGGTGTTGTCATTTTACCAGGTCAACTGAAAAATAAAAACTTTACCTCTCCTTATATCCCTTTACCATCCCCCATTTATAATTTTAAAAAATATTTCATCTACCTACATTAGAACCATATTAGAACTGTTATAAATTTTGTTTCAACTGTCAAACATAACTTCAAAACTCAAGAGAAGAAAAGCCTATTGTATTTACATGTATTTTTGTTTATGGTGTTCTCATTTCCTAATCAAGTTCCTTTTGTTGTTTCCTTTCTATTTAGAGAAGTTTCTTTAGCCATTCTTTTAGGATAGGTTTGCTGGTGACAAATTCTCTTTATTTTCCTTAATCTGTGAATGCCTTCTTTTCTCCCTTAATCCTGAAGTATATTTTCACTGGATACAGGATTCTGGGGTGACAATTCTTTTCTTTCAGTACTTGAAAAATATTGTGCCAATTTCTTCTGGTCTCCATGTTTTCTGATGAGAAATTTGTTATCGTTTGAAATGCTTTTCCCTATGGGTAAGGTGTCTCTTTTCTCTGGTTGCTTTCAAAATTTGTTTTTAGTTTTCAGGAGTTCATTACGATGTGTCTTGGTGTGGATTCCTTTGGGCTGGTCCTATGTAGGGTTCACTTAGCTTCTTGAATCTGTAGATTTACATCTCTTGCCAAGTTTCCAGGCATTATATCTTCAAGTACTTTATCAACTCCCTTTTCCTGTCCTTCCAGGACTCTAATGCAGAACTATTATTACAATTCCACAGGTCCCTAAGGCTCTGCTCTTTTTTTCTTTTAAGTTTTTTTTTTTCCCTTTTCCTCAGGTTCAATATTTTCTATTGCCCTATTTTCCAGCTCACTGATTCTTTCCTCTGTTCTCTCCATTCTCTCCCTTCTGCCCTATCCAATGAGCTCTTTTATTTTGGTTACTGTATTTTTCAGTTCTAAAATTCCCAACTGATTCTTCTTTATATGTTCTATTTCTTTGCTGAGGTTTTCTATTTTCCATTTGTTTCAGCTATATTCCTAATCACTGATTTCTCTCATGGTTACTTTAAAATCTTTGTCAGATAATTCTAACTTCTCCTTTATCTCAGTGTTGGCATCTGCAATGTACTGAATGTTTCTGTCCCCCAAAATTCATATGATGAAATCCTAACCCCCAATGTGATGATATTAGGAGGTAAGGTTTTTAGAAGGTAATTGGGTTATGAGGGCATAGCCCTCATGAATGGGATTAGTGTCCTTATAAAAAATTGACTAAGACAGCAGCTATTATCTTTTTTCATTCAATTTGAGATATGGTTCTTGCTATGACAAGTAATTTTTCAAATGAAACTTGGACATATTTATATTATGCTAGAGATTCTGAGTCTTCTTTTTTTTTTTTTTTAAGATTTTATTTGACAGAGAGAGAGAGACAGCGAGAGAGGGAACACAAGCAGGGGGAGTGGGAGAGTGAGAAGCAGGCTTCCTGCAGAGCAGGGAGCCCGATGTGGGGCTCGATCCCAGGACCCTGGGATCATGACCCGAGCTGAAGGCAGACGCTTAACGACTGAGCCACCCAGGTGCCCCTCTGAGTCTTCTTTAAACCTTCCATTTAACTGGCTTTTTTGGACACCATTCTGGTAGAAGTAAGGTCACTGCTTTATTACTACCAGGTCGAAGTAAAAGTCCAGGTTATCCACTCAGCCTCCACTGACACCTAAGGGGAGCTCTTTGTCACTGCTGGGTGGGGGTGTGAGTTCCAGCTCTCCAGGCTCCACTGACATCACAGTGGAAGAGGAAAGGGGCACCTCATTACCAGTCACTAGGAATGAAAGTTCACGTTCCCTACGAGAACTGACCTGACATCACTTTGGCAAGGGTGCTAGGGAACAGCAATAGAGCTTCACAAGAGTAGAAGTATAGAATCCCCACTCAGCCTTTGTTAACATGGTAGGAAGGGGCACAGGTTTTTGTGTGTGTGTGTGCGCTGTTTGGCTTAGTAGTTACTGTCTAAAAGATTTCTGTCTTACTGGGTTGCTCCTTTACTGGTCCTTTGGATAGAGAGAACTGGTTTTGTTTGGGCTTTTTTTTTTTTGTCTGCATCTTTTAGCATTTTTAGGTTGCTGGCTTCTTCAGTGCCAAGTCTGGGATGTATGAAGCAAATGAAAACCTCAGAAACTCATCACTATGTCATTCCTTAAGTCCTGGTCTGCCTTCTTCTCCCACCTTTCTTATTATATTTGATATATATATATGGATATATAATGGATTATGGCTATATAAAGGGTTTTCATTGTATACAGTAAGATGAATAGGGGAAAATACATCTATTCTATCTTCCTGAAAGTGGAATTAGGTTACATTAACTTTTAAAATACTATATTTATTCAAGGATAATGTTTATGATTTGTTGTATGTCTTCCCCTGCTAGAAAGCAAGCCTCAAAACATCAGGGTTTTTGCCTGACAGTAGTAACTTGTTGAATGAATTTATGAAGCCACAAAATGAGTGCTCTCAGAAAAGAAATAATAAAAGAACTCTGACTTTAACATTAGTTCTGTGCCAGTGGGAGGAAGTTTGAAAGTGAATAGGAGGAATGAAGAAAACTCTAAATAAGAATTAAAGACAGGGGGAAAAAAAGAATTAAAGGTAGAAAACAAAATTAAAATATGACCAGAGAGTAATGAAACACAGAGTGCATACAGCTGAACTGGGGCAAGAATATGGTGTAATACAGATAAGATTACCCACTTATGGAGACAGCTTCTAATTTAGTGTACCCTATGATCAGCAAACACTGCATGAAGCATCAGAAAAAGGAAGCATGCTTCATACCAGCTTTTTAAGTAGAGGGAAAAGCTTGATCTGTTTAAATTATTGCCAACCTATTTCCCTAAATACCTTCTAATCTTAATGCCTGCCCTCCTAATCATCCTTTTTCCAGCATTGACAGCAATGGTCATGACAACAAAACATTCACATGTCTTTAAGGCACCATTAAATCTGAGACATGCTTTTTCCACCAAGCCCACAGATGAAGGAAAAATTTTAAAAAGACAGTTATTAGGACACATTAAATGAAAGTTATAATACAACTTCTCCCTTACTCATCCTTATTCTTTTCAGGACAGTGAAACCCTGCCCCCACACTCTAAAAACAAAAACAAACAAAAAAACTAAACAACCACAAACCAAACAAAACCAGACAAATAAGCTTTTATTTATCCAGTTACCACCAAATCCCATATTTCTGCCACAAACCCACCCCTTTTTTTAGTTCTCCCTGGCCCCTAATGCTCCCTAGCACCCATCAACATCCTGAAATATTCCTATTAATACCCTTGGTACATTGAATGTGCCCTTGTAAACAAACACAACAGACACAAAGTTCCTGAAACATACACCATTGTCGTCATTCTAGACCAAGGAACAGAGAAATTGGAAACTTCAATGACAGTGGACATTGCAGATCCTATAATCTTCCATTTTCCTGCTGTTTATGAAGTAAAGTAAGGCTTTCCTTTGACCAGGGTTGTAGTATTAGCTCTATCCTTGCTAAAATAAAATTTAAAAAATTCTAGACTTCCAGATTCCTTGTCTATAAAAATGGGAAAAGGAGTAAGGAAGTGAACAAAATGATATCCAAATCTCCACTGGCCATATTGATCCAAGATACTACATACTAAAAGTTTCTTCTTTCTGGAGAAAGGGAGGAAAAGCTCAGCATGGTGAAGAAGTATGATGTCAAATGGCTCCTGAAGATGTAGATTAGTTGCCAGCAGAATCTCTGATAACCAAAAGTTGACTGACTACAGATAAGAGGCTTGTTCTGAAGTGACCCGGAATAGTTTAATGTTCCTAATGGGAAAAAAAATAAGACCATATATTCATATTTGCCTGTATTTGCATAAAGAAAGCCTAGAGCAGGTTGGCAAGTGACTGCCAGTGGGCAAAATCAGCCTGTTTTAATACAACCCACAAGCTAAGTAAGAATGATTTTTACATTTTTTAATGGCTGAAAAAAATCAAAAGAATAATATTTCATGACAAATTTTTTTAATTCAAATTTCAATGTCTATGAAGTCTTATTGACATAAAGCCACCCTCTCTTGTTTACTATTGTCTATGAGCACTTTCATGCTACAACAGAGCTGAGTAGGTTGCAACTAAGACTATGACCTATAAAGCCTAAAATATTTATATATGACCTTTTATTAAAAAATTGTTTTTCTGACCTCTGCTCTAAATTAATATACAAGAAATTTTTTTTAAATGGTTACCTATGAAGGGGGAAAGATGAGGGCAATATCTTTTTATACTTTATTTTTGGACTGCATAAATACATTCCCCCATTAAAATAGCTTTTAAATAAATTTTAATTGTTTCTGGATCTCCTTGCCAAAAAGTACTCTGTGCTCTTGTACAGCCAGTCTCCAAGATGAACCCCAGTGATCCCCACCTCTTGGTACTCACACCCTTGTGTAGTCCCCTCCCTACTGTGCCAAGATCTGTGTGACAAATAACATGTGGTAGATGGTACATTGTTTCCAAGTTTGGGTTATAAAAGTCAATGACTTTTCTCTCCCTTTCCCTCTTTTTCTTTCTCTCTCTCCCTGTCTCTTAGCTCACTAGCTCTAAGTGAAATCAGCAGCTATGTCATGAGGACACTCAGGCAATCTGTGGAAAGGTCCGTGTGGTGAGGAACTGATGCTTCTGACCAACAGCCAGTGAAGAACTGCAGCCTGCCAACAACCATGTGAATGAGTTTGTAAATGGATCCTCCCCAAGTTGAGTCTTCAGATGAGACTGCAGTCCCAGTAAATATCTTGACTGAAACTTCATGAGAGACCTGAAATCAGAACCACCCAGCCAGAAGCTCCCATATTCCTTACCCATAGAAACTGAGATGATAAATGTTTGTAGTTTAAGGCACTTAGTTTTGAGATAGTCTGTTACACAGCAATAGCTAACTTATAAAACCATTATCTTTGACTTTTTAAGAGAAAAAGAAACAAGTGGGATAGTGTTGAGGACCAAAACCCCAGGTAAAAAGCAGTAAGGGATACAGGGAAGATGCTGAGGCCAAACAGTACAAAAAAAAGTATATAGATCAGTTTGGAAGGTAAAGAGTGGAGGCAAGGAATGAGCTCAGGAGTGATTGACACAAGTCCATTTATATCAAGTGCTCAGGTGGAAAACATATTAAGGCACTTGTCTATGAAGGAGCTGAAGCAGAGAGCAGGAGAGGAGAAAGGAGGCAGGGAAAAAGTTTTGCTGAACTAGGATCCAAGAGACCAGTATTTCCTAAGCCAACTGTGTTCCTAATTAACTACAGAATCCTAAACAAGCTTCTTGGTCTCTCTGGGGATTCAGTTTCCTTATCTGAAAAAAAGATTTGGATAGGATGTTTATAAACTCTATCATTGGAATATTGTCTTTGCACAATGCTAGAGGCAGTAGCACTGCCCTGCGTGAAGTACATTCTATTCTGTTTCAGTGGTCTTAAGGGACAGAAGTACTGGTAGGGCATCTTCTCCACTTGGAAGGCAACCCATTCATGCATTTGCATTTATCACTTATTCAGTAATTGTTTACTATTTCTTCTGTTCCAGGCATAATGCACCAGGCTTTAAGGGTGAGAATGGATCTAAAAATTCAATGAGACATAATAGCATTCCTCAGGAAACCCATAATACACTCATTCTGCCTGGTCTGACACTATCACAATACCTGCCTTTGGGCTTAAGTAGAAAGTTTCCTCTTTCATTCATCCATTCCTGAAATCTCTAGTTAGCTTCAAATTTCTTCATTCCTGACCTTTTTAAGCTCGCACATCTATTCTTTTGTCTTCTCCACAGTGCTGACTTTGGAAAGGAAAGGGCACCTGGAGAGCCAAGGACCTTTCTGTGCACTATTAATTTTAATAACCAGGGAGACCATTATTTCCCTTTTTATGAACATTACACATCTATTAATGGAGCCTAAAGATTGCTTAGATTGTTTTGCTGTCACACCACAATGGTTGCTCAATCAACTGCAAATTCACTTAGGTGCAAATTCATCATTTTAGCTACAAGATGTATGACATGGAAGCCTTTGTAAATTGATTTGCTGAAATCAATATACTCTTTGTGTATGGAATTTCCCCATACATGAAGTGCACTAACCCCACCCAAAAAGGAAGCAAATTTATTTTGGCAGGGTTTCTTCTTAGTGGTTCTTACTAATCACTCTTTCTTCTAAATGTTTACAAAGCACAAGCTTAATTATTCTCTACATTGTTTTAACAGATATGGGAACATATAAATCACTCTATTGTTTCCAGAATTCACTACTTTTCTCTTTTAAAAAATGACCTTTTCCTCATATTTGATCTTCTAATGGCTTTTCCTACTTATCACATTTGTAGATGACACAGAAAGATTCTCTCACTGCTTTCTTTAGCCTCTTTCTTTCTTTACCCTCTTTACCTTCTAAAACTGTCAAACAAGTTCTTTACTGCTTTTGGCAGACACTAGCTTCCAGCAGCCATCAAGATAGTTAAGTTCTCACAATCACTGTAATTGCTCTATTCAGGTTTGTAATCTGTATTAGGAAAGTATTATCCATATCCTCTCTTCAGTCGGACAATCTGTACACAGTTAGTCATCAGACAATCAAATAATTCTTATTTGAAAACTTTAGGAATCCTCCAGAAACTGAGGCTCAGGAAAGTAAAGGGTTTATTCAAGGTCACAAAGCTGGGCAGATACAAAAGTCAAAGTTCTTGACACCAAGGGCATCTTTTTTTGTTGTTGTTGTTGTTTTTTGTTTTTGGTGTCTGTTTTTTTAAAATTATTTATTTAAATTCAATTTAATTAACATATACTGTATTATTAGTTTCAGGGGTAGAATTTAGTGATTTATCATTTGCATATAACACCCAGTGTTCATTACATTGTATGTGTTTCTTTTTTTTTTATGTTATGTTAATCACCATACATTACATCATTAGTTTTTGATGTAGTGTTCCATGATTCATTGTTTGCATATAACACCCAGTGCTCCATTCAGTATGTGCATCTTATATTCCAAGACAAGATCTCTCTCTCAAAATTTTCAAGTGCACATCTTTCCCTCTCATTTTATCCTCAGCCAAATGCTCTTTCCATGTTAAAGTACACTTACTTCCATGAAACCCATTCTTTGACACATTCACTCATGCAACAAGTATTTATTGAATACTTACCAAACAGTTTTGCAATTGCCTATTTGTGAACAACTTTATGTTAGTACAACCTTTCTTCAAACAAGTATACTACTAAGAATCTACAATGTCAAAATCCATAACAGCCAAAAATGAGTTATATTAAACTAATAAATAGGAAGTACAGCATAAATTATGATCCATCAACATAAGGGAATAGTATATAGCATTATGTGATCATTCTGATTGCTATCTAGAAAGACGGAGAATATTTATTACATAATATTAAAAGCAAGATAGAAAGTAAATACAATTATAATCCTGTAGATGTTTGGGGGATGTGGAAGAGGCCTGGAAGAGAATATATAAAAATGTTTTAATAGGATTGTGGGTAATTATTTTCCCTCTTCAAAGTTTCTCTTTAATCTTATATTGATTTTTTTAATGTCAGACCTTTTTTAGAAGAAATTTAACAGTATCTAAAGAGAGACAATTAGATAATAATAATTTCTTGTTTTGCACTTACAGTCTACATTGTAGTATCTCATTTTCTCCAGTCCTCCAAATTGGTTGATACCGAAGCTGGAGCACAGACTTTAGTCTCTATTTTATAAATACACAGATAAGACTATGCTTTTCACACTCAGAGGAAAAATAACAAGAACAATAACATAAACCAAGTACATAGGAAGAATTTTTGTTTCTAACTCTCATGATCATCCTTCAAAACCTGGTATAATACTCCCATACACAGTCTAGCCAGGTAATTTTCTCGAGGGTTGGTAAATACAAGCCTTTTCCCACAATCAACATAAACCAAGATGGGCCAATCAGTCGTTCCTCAGCATTTATTAAATTGGAGTTTGGGAAAGAGATCCCCTTCTGGTGGCAAAGGTGTCTCAGAGATGTAAGAAATAGGAGCTGGTGGTAAGCAAGTTTCCAGCCATGTCAAAGCAGCCAGTCTAAGAAAATGAAGCTGAAATGTAATAGAGTTTATAGATGGAAAGGGACAGTTTTCTTGACATTACAGTCTCTGGCGTCAGTAATCCCTAAGCCTCAACTGTACTCAGTTCTGAAGTTAACTGAATTGATGAATTTCCACTTTTACTGGTTGCCTAAGTTAGTTTGAGTTAGGTTTCTGTCACTTGAAATAAAAAGATCATGTCTAATAATAGCAGGTGTTATTATTCCCAATTTATATATAGGAAACCTAAGTTTCCTATAAATTAAGTAAGATTACAAAGTCAGTAAGCTTTGGCCTTGAAGCACAAATCTTTTCTGTAAAAACAAGTTACATCCCAGGAAAGAAAAAAAAAGCAGCTAAATGAAAAAAAAAAAACACATAAAAAGGGGAAAAAATAAAACATAGGCAGAAGTATAGCAAATGGAAAAAAATGCTGTAAAAATACCAGTAATAATAATAAATATATATTTAAATATATAAAAATATGTATACATAGCAACATCATTTACGTCTTGTTGAAACTGAGAAAAGACCAAGTGTTTCTGTATGAAGTTAGGAAACAAAACTTTTGAGAACAGCTGATTCCATCTTAGTGCTTCCTTTATCCAGGAGAAACTGAACTGGGTCTTGCTGCCTCAGGGTCTCTCACATGGGCCTCTCCATAAAGAATATCAAACATGGCAGCTTGCTTCAGAACAAGCAAGCAAGAAGGCATAGGAGAGTGCTAGAGAGAGTCTTAGCAAGATTAAAGTCATGATCTTTTGTAACCTAGCCATGAAGTGACATACCATGTTTTCCCATATTCTATTCTTTAGAAGTCACTAGGTCCTGCCCACACTCAATGATTACCCAAGGGCATGAATACTAGGAGGTGGTGAGCCATATCAGAACCTGCCTGCCATTCTATTGCTACCTCAAATGATGATGGCTCTTATAATGGATAAAATCTTAGGTTCACTGAAATATAGTAGGAGGTACTCAGTGAGTATTTGTTGAATGAGTAAAATGAATGAAAAAGATAAAATGTTACTGTCCTTTTTCACAGACTCAATTATAATTTTCCTTCTATGTTAATCAATATTTGCAAATGGTTCTGACCACCTCTGGTTATACAAACTTCCTGAAAATTGATATTCTAAAAGCACAAATCACATAAACAATATAATCAACCTGGTGTTTCATTATGATATCATATGATGGCAGAATGACCAACACTGTTTGTTTTTCTTCAGTGCAATACTGACATGTGCTCACTCAATAAATAAATCAACATTTCCATCTCAAAGAACTCATTCAAGAAGATGAGCAATTCAAAAGATATGTCATGAGCTAATAATATGCTAAAACCACATAGTACCATGGCAATTTTTAGCCCCTTAAGAAGTGGTAAGACTTTTTCCCCCTTTACTTGTTCTAACTATTGGCACCACTGTTTATACATGCACTGACCTCCGCAAGAACTCTATCTGGACAACAGTGTGACTACAGAAACACTGCAGTCCCAGCTCTAACAAAGCAAAGAAGCAGAGTGTTTTTATCTTAACCAGTACCACTAAAATATGCTGATCATTCTTACAGAGCTGGTGTTCTTCTTTTTCAAGAAAATATACTGTCTTTGTAAAGAAATGACAAAGTCGGCATATGTGATACGTGGAGCCTCTGGACTAGATGTTCTTCCAAGAAAGTCTCTTTCCTTTGCATGCAAGAAAAGGGTCTGCTTTGGAGAAGCACCAGGGAAGTGACAAAAAAAAATAATACATGAGGTATAATATTTGGCCATATTGTGCACAGGGCTAGAAAGAAAGATGCAAAAAAGCCTAGTGTAGCTGACTTCAAAAGGCTTAAGAAGACAGATAAACTGAGTGTGCAGAAAAACATGACAGTAGCTTTACTAGAAAACAGTAATTTTGAAGATATTTTAAAAGACTTGGTGTCTGTGAGGGTCTCTTAATTTCACAGGAATGCTGTATGCTGTTTTTCATACTTGTAAGCTCCCCGAGGGCAGGAGCAGAGCATTATTTTTCTGTGTATATCCAAGTATAGTATCCTATACAGGAGATGATTAGTAAATAAATAATAATAAAGCTAACATTTACTGACTATTTAGATAACCAGATTCTCTGCTACAAGTTTAACATATATTATCCAACTTAATCTCCACACCACTTCAAATAGCTATTATGATAACCCCATCTTATAGATGAGGCAATGAAGGCTTGGAGAAGTAAAGTGACTTGCCCAAGTTCATAAAGCTATAATCTGTGGAGCCGAGATTCAAGCCCAGGTAGCTAATTCCAAAGCCTTAACCACTCTTAATCTTACACTGAATGACTGCTACCCTGAACTGCTGTTCTGGGTTATAGAGGGGGATGATAAGTGACTTCTTCTGGATTCTATTCTATAGGATTTTGTTTCTCACATGTCACAGACAAAAAAAGAACAATTTACTGACAGAGGTGGGCTTCTTTCACAAAAGAGGTACTGAGGAGATCATCTCTTGCTCCCATTCCCACCACCCACCACATGGGTGAAAAGAGGGTGATCAAGAAAGCAGAGGGCCACTGAGAAGTATTCCTTGCTTAAAAGGATTTGTGTGTGTGTGTGTGTGTGTGTGTGTGTATGTGGTTTGGCAAAATGAGACAAGATTGGGGGTGGGGGAGTGGGGAAGGAGAGCGAGATGGGCTGCAACAAACCTCACTTTAAATGGTAAAGCCTTCCTCCCTCAGGTTAAATTTATCAGTCATTCACAACTCTGAATTACTTTGATCAGTTTGTTTTAGGACTGAAAGAATTCCTGCTGCTCTGGCCAAAGAAAATGACTTGCACCTGAGGACAAAGTCTCTGATGATAAAGTAGTTGTATTCATCCACTCAGACAGCTATAACAAAATACCATAGTCTGGGTGCCTTACACAACAGAAATTTACTTTCTCACAGTGCTGGGGGCTGAAAGTCCCAGACCAGGGTGCCAGCACGGTCAGGTTCTGGTGAGAGCTCTCTTCCTGGCCTGCATACAGCCTCCTTTTTGCTGTATCCTCACATGGCCTTTCCTCAGTGCTTGTGTGTGGAGAGCGAGATCTCGTGACTCTTCATCTTCATGTAAGGACACCAATTCTATAGGATTAGGACCCCATCCTTATGATCTCATTTAACCTTAATTGCCTCCTAAAAGCCCTATCTCCAAATACAATCATACTGTCTGATGAATTAGAGCTTCACATACAAATTTGGGGGAGACATAATTCTGTCCATAGCAGTAGTGGTAGTAAGTTCTAAGAAAGAAGATGGACTTATACCAACCAACCCACACTTTCTCTTCTCCCCACTTCTGCCAGAGCTCCAAATAAGTCAAGGGACTGTTACATAGTTGAAAAAAGATG
>NC_138374.1:26592878-26617344 GCF_054177405.1 Leptonychotes weddellii | reverse complement strand
CAAACTGTGTTCACACTGCCTAAGACTGGTCCCGTCTGCCCCCGCCCCCCCAACCCAGGTCTGTGCACTGTGATATTCTGTATTATCCACCCAGCTGTGCTTAAGATTTGTAGGCCCACTTGGTTAAGAACAAAAGAACACAACTCCACACTAAGAGAGTGGAAAGGATAGACTATTTTGAAGCTTGAGGAATTGGGGGAGATAGGTAAGACTTATCTGGATGATACTTATTCACATGGTTTTTGCCAGGATTAAAAATGTAATACTAGCAAAGTCAAATCTATAACAGGCATTGTATAAGCAGTAGTCAGTATTATTATGAAGAATCATGAAGATGGAGGAAAACAGCACTAAGAGTTTGCAGAGGGCTATGTGCAGGAAACTGGGAAGGCTTAAGAATCTTCACTGGGAGCCCTAATGGCACCAAATATATCACTAAAACTCTTCTTGATTAAAAGCTCATGATAGCAGGGGCACCTGGGTGGCTCAGTCGTTAAGCATCTGCCCTCAGTTCAGGTCATGATCCCAGGGTCCTGGGATCAAGCCCCACGTGGGGCTCTCTGCTCAGCAGGGATCCTGCCACTCCCTCTGCCACTCCTTCTGCCACTCCCCCTGCTTATGCTCTCTCTCTCTCTTTCTCTCTCTCATGCTCTCTCTCTCTCAAATAAATAAATACAATCTTTTAAAAAATAAATAAATGCTCATGATAGCAAGATACCAAAGCTTCTTCAAAAATGACAACACTGGGGCACCTGGGTGGCTCAGTCAGTTAAGCATCTGCCTTTGGCTCAGGTCATCATCCCAGGATCCTGGGATCGAGCCCCACATCAGGCTCTCTGCCTGCTGCTCAGCCTGCTTGTGCACTCTCTCTGTCAAATAAATAAATAAATAAATAAATAAATAAATAAATAAATAAATAAATAAATAAAATCTTTAAAAAATGACAACATTAGCAGCATTAGGTAGAACACAGCGAGCTTCAAGTTTTAAAAGTCACCAATCGGGGCGCCTGGGTGGCTCAGTTGGTTAAGCGACTGCCTTCGGCTCAGGTCATGATCCTGGAGTCCCGGGATCGAGTCCCATATTGGGCTCCCTGCTCAGCAGGGGGTCTGCTTCTCCCTCTGCCCTCTTCCCTCTCGTGCTCTCTGTCTCTCATTCTCTCTCTCTCAAATAAATAAATAAATAAATAAATAAAGTCACCAATTGGTTGAAATTACTTTCTGACATTTCCAATGGTTCTTTATTTCCTATGCTTTTATTTTTCTGTAAAAGAAAGGAAATCTTCAGATTGATTTCAGTATAGATTTTTTTATGGCTTTTGTAACTTTGCTGTAGGAAGCCTACTGATTTCTATGAAGGAATACAATGAAAGAGAATGCTACCTTCATTTTGAAATGTGAGATAAGGTATAGCATTGATGGTGCCCACACAGAGGTGATAGGCTATGCTTCTTCTACTCAATTTACCATTTGCTGAGCATCCCTAAGCGCCAGCCCTATGTGAAAGCTGAGAACACTGAATTAAAGGAGTGCTTTTGGGGATAACTGTACTCTCCAAGTCTGCACTTGGCATAATATCCTCTTGCATTCTCTCTACATTTCCTTCTACTCTCATAATTCTCCTCCAATCCTCTCTCCAACAAAACCCTGAAACCTCTTGTCCCTCACTATCCACCCTGACTCTCATGGATCCAGAGGTCTCATTTTCATGTCTATGAGCACAAGGTAGCGTATTTTATTGCCTCTTCTCATAGATTCCCTATAGGCATTAATACATTTGGTTCTAGATTATTCCTCATTTTCCTCCCTTAAAACATTAAAAATATTTCAGAGTTCCAATATTCCTTGGTTTTCTACTACTTGCAAAGTAATCTAAGTATTTTCTCATATCACCAGTGGTTGCCTTTGAATCACTCTTGCAGAAATCTCGTATGTTTTTCTGCATGGAGTCCAAAGAGATGACAAGCTGAACACCAGTTAGCAATATGTAGCCACTGGAATCCTGGGAGCACAGCTCTACAAAGCACTAACCTTGTCCCATTTAGCAAATTAGTGAGAAATAAATGAAATTAAAACCTTTCATTCTATTTGAGGCAACAGTATAAGTATGAGGCAAGTACTACATAAATCCAAGCATTTTCTACCTTATGTCTTTCTAATGTATGTATACTTTAGGTTGTATTGTAGTGAAACTGAAAATAACTCAAGTTTGATTGTTTTACGTACTTGGAGATGATAATGGATGTCCCCCTCAAAATAAAATTAGAAATGAAGGTTAAATTGAGTATTAAATATCAATGGATCAAAGTATCAATGATGTATAAAACTCTAAGGCTAGCAAGACCTATTTAAATACATTACCATAACCAAAGAAAGAAGGTGTGATCAGAAGAAAACTGGTTAACTACAGGAGCAGAATCACAGAGAAAAATACTGATATGAGTAGGAGGAATTTTAGCCTACAGAATTTCAACAGTATCAGTATTTTTTATTGAGTACCTACTAAACATTGTTTTGGCTCTGAGGACACCATAGTGAACTAGGAAGATAAGGTCCTACTCCCACAGACCTTACATTCTAGATGGAAGGGACAAACAAGAAAGAAATGAGACATTCTAATTGTTAAAAAGTTCCATGAAGAAGACAAACCAGAGAATAATGGTATGATAAAGCATAGTGTGTGTAGGCAGGGGAGGGATATTTAAATTGGTTTGGGGGGCACCTGGGTGGCTCAGTCGATTAAGCATCTGCCTTTGGCTCAGGTCATGATCCTGGGGTCCTGGGATTAAGCCCCGCGTCAGGCTCCCTGCTCAGTGGTGAGTCTCTTTCTCCCTCTACCTCTGCCCCTCTGCCTGCTTGTGCACTCTCTCTGTCAAATAATTAAATAAAATCTTTAAAAAAATTAAAAAAAATAAATTTGTTTGGTATAGGTTTGGATGAATATACAAAAGAATAAAAAAAAAAGCAGTGGCTTAAATGAGAGTTTATTTTTCTCTCATTTAAAAGAAGCCTAGAAATAAACAACCCTGGGATACTTGACAGACTCCCAAATTCATCAGAAACTCAGGTTTTCCAGATCTCTGCTCCACCATCCCTAGTAAATGCCCTTTCCCCCCATGATCCAAGATGGCTATTAGAGCCCAGTCACCACATTTGATATTCCAGGAAACAAGATGGAAAGGGGGAGAGAGAAGGACATATCTTTTTCCTTTTAGGTACTGTTTTCAAAGCACCACATTACACTTTGTCTTATATTTCATTGGTCAGTTACAGGACAATATCCAGCTGTAAAGAGAGGCTGGGTAATATGGCCATTTGGCTGTGTGGCGAAGCACCTAACAAGGGGAGAAAGGGAGAAAAGTTACTGGGGAGCATATAGCATTCTTGCTGAAGGTGTTCTGGGAAGGCCTCATAGGGCCTGAAGCCTCAATGATAAGAAGGACACAGCCATGAAAAGATGTGGACGTAGAACATTTCAATCGGAGAAAAGGACAAGAGCAAAATCCCCAAAGTGGGAATGAACTCTACGTATCACTGGAATTAAAAGAAAGCTAGGGCACTGAAAAAATTAAATGAGGGAAAGTGTGCTACAGCATGAAATCAGGAGATTGGCATGTTAGACCTTATGATAGGTCACAGTGATGAATTTAGATTGGAGTATTTTCAGTCTTCTTAAAGGGGCTGTCCTCATTGTGATAAGATAGTATAAGGTCATCTTAGCTGGAGACCATCAAACAACTGATTTATTTAAGTTCCTTGTGCTGCCCAGTCAGCAGTCTTCTCATTCTACATGCTCCATCAATAAAGTGGCTTCTGATTCTTGAGTCTCACTCCTCCTTCCCCCGACTTCCTTAGCAACTTTTCTCAATGGTTGCATTGGAGTGCTTGGACTTTAAGAAGATTGTGGAGGCATGTCCTGAGCAGAAATACAATTCAAGGTAGTTAAATCTTAAATTCCCTCAAAATAAACAATTGGCCAACTAATATAAGATTTCATTCTCAACATCCAAGAAAAATATTCAGAAAAGACTCTCTTAACCTTTGTTTGCAATAAAATAAACAGCTCAACAGTTTCCCTTCTGTTTCCCCCACATTTCATATAGGGTTTTGTGGGAAGTGTTCACATCTGCAGAGAGAAGAAAGGGAGCAGCTGGAGAGGCTCTCTCATCTTCCAGCATTTACTCTCTGTAAGCTTTGACAATCTGAGTCACAGATCTTCCAGAAAGTCTAGCTGTTTAAAGATGGATCTAGATTCCCAAGAGATCAGTAGGGTTGTTAATAAAATAATACCCTATAAGGCTAGTATCTTAGAGGTCTTTCATTGTCTCCATAAATGTCACTCACACACTCACACACACACATACACACACACACTCATACACACACAAACACATACACACACATATATATATACAAAAACTAAACCTGGCTAATTAATTTGCATGTGGTGTATTTTTAAAGCATTTGTAGAATCTAGCTGGGCATTGTAGAGAACAAGTTAAAGTCAAGGATTAGTCAAACAAGTAATAGAGTTTAAAAAAAAATACAAGGAAAATGAGGTCACACAAAAAACTATGGAACAAAAGAGAAGCTGATACAACAGGAAAAGTCAAACTTCAATTAAATGGATGAAAAATTACAATGATTATTATTCGTGCTCTCTACTATTGAGCATTTACTACATTCTAGGCAATGTGCTAAACATTTAACTTACCTCGTTTCGTTTAAAATAATAATGTCAAGAGACAGGTGCTGTTATTACACCTATTTAGAGTTAAAGAAACTGAGCACAGAGAGATGAAATATTTTTCCATGTCTGAGAACTAGTAAGTGATGGGGCCAGACTCAAACCAGATCTGTCTGACTCTAAACCCTGTGCTCTAACAGCTTCTTATGCTTTTGTGATGCTCATATGCCACAGGACTTAGGAAGGAGGAGAGAGGAAAATACAAAATTAAGCTATATTAGTATTAAAAGTTTATAATATTTCTACTGGATTATATTCCTATCACAGCTCACCTGGAATATTAATTATGTCAAATTTAGGAACAAAATTTAAAGACAGACTTGCAGAGTTAGAAGGTACTGGCTCCCACCACTTCTAGCTATGTGAGCTTGGCTAGCTCCATAAGAACCTCAATTTCTCCATGGGAAAGTGAGAAAAATATCTACTTTTGATGTGAAGATTGAAGATAATGTGTGTGAAGTGAAAATCATGGTGTCTGGCATATAGCAAGAAGAAAAGGCACTAAAAATATGGCACCCAATACATTTATTACTATTATTCTAGGAGGAGGATGACTAAGATATTGATCATGCTTTCTGAATATTAGCATGAGATGTGAATTCACACTTTTTATTTTATTATGTTATGTTAATCACCATACATTACATTATTAGTTTTTGATATAGTGCTCCATGATTCATTGTTTGTGTATAACACCCAGTGCTCCATTCAGTACGTGCCCTCTTTAATACCCATCACCAGGCTAACCCATCCTCCCACCCCCTCCCCTCTAGAACCCTCAGTTTGTTTCTCAGAGTCCATAGTCTCGCATGGTTCGTCTCCCCCTCCGATTTGCCCCCTTCATTTTACCTTCCCTACTATCTTCTTCTTTTTTTAAACATATAATGTATTATTTGTTTCAGAGGTACAGGTCTGTATTCAACAGTCTTACACAATTCACAGGTTTTCAAGGGAGTCTTTTCATTATTGCTTTGCATTCCGCTACAAATTACAATTCATACCAGGCTTAAAGTTGGGCTCTTCTAAGGCAAACAAGATAAATCTTATAAATCTAGTAATTTCACATTCCCCAGAGAACTGAGAGGGATTCTCTCCAGTCTCTTGTCAAAATTATCTCTGAAAAAAACAGCCAGTGGGAAAGGAGTCCCAGTGGCTGCTGATGTGCTGCCAAGTCCAACACCCGTATCTCTTCAAAGGTCTAGCCCAACAGAATTATCACTTTCTGTCTTGACTGACAGCATTTATCTTGGATTTCAAAGCATCAAAGCACTGCTGGTGCCCAAGATGTTTTGTGAAATGATACTAATGTGTTCAATGATCTACATTTGAAAGGTTGTATTTCTGAAGCTGATAAACTCAAGCAAACCTTATAGGGAAGTCCATTTTCAGTATATAAATGCCATCTGCTTTCCAAAAAAGTATCCATTTTCACATCTGCAGAGGCATTTATACTCTAAAGCCAACTCACAGAGAATTGGGGGTGGAGGCCTTGCATAGATGGAGACAACTAAGAAGTCCTTAGAAACACAGGAAAATTTCCATTCAGCTCATCCTTACTTCCAGATCCTAAATGAGTTCTGGAGGCAGAAAAACAGGGCTGTAAAATAGAAGCCAGTCTTCCTCCTTTCTACTGCCACCATAGAAATCAGTATGCTTCTGTGTACTGTTTTTCCATGGGAATACCTTCGCCTCAGATTCTACCAATCAGAAGCCTCAGACACCACTTCTTCCATGAAATCTGCTTCTTTTCTACTAAGATCATATCCATCAGACCTAAAATCTGGACTGTTGATTCACCACAGTACTTCCAAAGAAGTGAGACTATACCATGAGTGGTAAAAGAAGTCATTAAATAGCATTGAATCACATGGTGAGAAAGTCATTCCATTTTCAATTCTTTTTCTGATTTTCTGATTTATTAAGAAGCAAGTCCCAGAGCCATGCTATAACGTCATTAGCATGTCTCCAACACTTGCTAAGCTTTCTTTTTATAAGGACTCAGTCTCAGCGCCAAGGAACACGCAACAGTACCTACACAGAATTTAATAACACTATTTTGTTTATACAATCTTTATTTTTAGTTACTCTTTTTATGGCAAGGGAACTAGTTTTCCATTTATAGTAGTAAGATAAAGTTTACTTTCTTAATTCATTTATTTGAATTATTAAAGTTAAAAAGATGAATCAACTATAAAACTGATATGCAAATAAGGGAAAAATTATGAAGGTGGATTCAGAATGATTACATTTGGGAGATACTAGTTACCATATAATCAGAAAACAGGATGTTTAAAAATGTAATCCTCTACTACCCCAAGGCATAACTCATTTCTCCCTCATCTGTAGTCCCACAGCTCTGTTTGTACCTGTAATAAAGCATGAATTCATCTTCTTTGGATTATAGTTAGCTATACATATTTCTCATTTTTCCCTAAATGGTGTTCGCTCCTGGAAATCTTGTCCATTTTTATAGATCCCGTCTATATTACACAGAGTACCTTCTCTGTGAATGTTTGTTGAATTGGGAACCTAATTCACCTCATTCCCAGCTGTAGAATATTGGTAGTCACTTTAAGGATCCTCAGGAAAAACAAAGCATAAGATTTCTCTACTGCACACGACTTTCATTACTTTCATTAAAGATCAGTCAATAAACAATCAAGACAGACTTACTAAACTTTCATCATGTTAAAGTCCTTTGGGATATGCATAAAAAACTAACAAGACACTTTTATAATTTTTTGATGATTATAAAAGTTAAATATGCTAATTGTAGACAAATGGCAAAACTAATGGCAAAGGCAAAGAGGTCTAAAAAAATAGAAAAATAAACCACAATTCCCACATCTGCAGAGAACTACTATTAACATTGTAGAGTGTTTTCTTCCAGTCCCTTTTCTTTACTGGTTTGTTTGTTTTCAGCACTGAGAATTCATTTGTGTATTAAACTGTTTCCCTGCCTTTCATCTTACTCATCTTTACATTCACTCTTGGGCTGCCTTGTTTTGTACTTGGTTTCTATGTCCCAGTCACATGGATGTAGAAACACCAAGAAATACAGAAGTATGGATATAAAGGACCCTGATAGCCTTTTGCCCAGTAGAGGCATTCCATGACTTAAAAGGAAACATAAGGAGTTTTTAAAAAGATGTGTTAAAATGTTTCTTTAGGTGGAGAACAGCAATGATGGCAGTTTCCAATTAAGGATTAGTCAAAGAACCATAGACTGTGTAGGCTGGAAAAAGGTTTCAGAAATGCCTTTATAGACTAGGAACCAAAGGTCAAGATAAAGTTAATGACCTAGTAAAGAACACTCATTAGGAACAGCAGGCTTTATTATCTAGATTCAATGCCAGATGGAGATAAAATATTTCACATTATAATGTAAGTCAAGGGGAAACACAGGTGAATGTTCATACAACCTAAGAAGAGCATATCTATTATTAAATGAGGAACACCTGCATAGCTCAATAAATCCACAAAATACAAACGTTTTTCCCTACCCTAGTGCCTGTCCAGAGACTTGTCACCATCACCTTCCTGAATTTTTATTTTGCTCTTCTCTCAACTGCCTACCCTGTCCCAAGTGTGTGTTTTATTTTCCAGTTATTTTCTACTTTCTTTCCCATGAATGTGTAATATAAGCAATTCCTATTTAAAGTTTTCTATACAGAGATGTAAGCTCTTTGGGGGGAAAATAGCTGTTACACATTATATACAAATGAGTTTATTGAAATTGTAATTAGATTGGTATTCTTTGGCATTACTTTCATTTTGGCCCTTTTCTAGCTAATAGCTCAATTATTGTTTAAATAATAACATGAACACCATATTACCTCCAGGTATCAAGCATCTGACACTGCCACATTACTAATTACACTTGATTTCTTAAAGCACCTCCCCTCCCCTCCATAGTATTCCTCTAGTCTGGTTCTCCCACCCTCTAATCACTCTACTGTCTAGATTTCAGGTACCATGTCCCCCTCCTTACCCTCTAGATGTTGGTATTCCACAAGGATCTGTTTCCAGGCCTCTGCTCTTGTCTCTATCAAAACCCTCTACTTCTAGAGATTGTATCTGCATACATGACATTTGCTACCCCATTTATTAGTCGACTATTACTTAAACCTCTCAAGCCCTGACTTCTCTCTCAAGTTCCGTCACATCTTCTTAAGATACCTGCAGAACATCTCCAATTATAGTCCTGCTGGCATCATATGAATAACCCAGTTTCTTTACATTTTCCTCAAAATCACTATCAATCCCTGGTTTCCCTTTGTCTCTTAATAGAGGTAAACCATTCTCCTAGATGACTCAAAACCATGGAATCACTCTTGGTTTATCTTTCCTGCCCATTATATTTAATCGTCACCAAGTACTGCTGGTTCTTCCTTGATCCTCTTCCTAATATTAATAACTTGCTTCCCATGTTTTCCATTTCCAGATAGGGCCATCTCATGCCTTGACTACTGCAATATCTCTCATACTAGTCTGTCAACAGACTCTCCCACTTCCCACCTATTCTGCACATGACTACCAGAATAATCTTCTGAAAACACTATTTTTATCATGTAATTCTCTTGATCAAACTATCTTTAATAGGTACTATTGGCTAAAAAACAGTCATATTTCACATTCAGGTCCTCTACAATCTCTTTCCACCAAAGATTCTTATTTTGGGACTGTAGGAGATAAGGGGCTAAAATACCAGTTTCTGCTGCTTGCTAATTGTGTGATCTTGGGCAAGTTACTTAACCTCTATGAATCTGTTTCCTTATCTATAATATAAAGATAAGTAATAAGGTTTTCATATAGTTGTAATAAATATAAATTCAGTAAAAGCAAGATTACCATGTTTGATACACGGTAGGCATTCAGTTGGAAGTCAGCTGAATCTGAATATAAAGTCTCTTCTACCTCTAAAATTCAAGATTACCCTTCCCCAATCAGTCTCTCCAATCCAACTCCCATAGTCACTTCTCCCAAACAAGAAAATTCTTCCATTTTTTGTGCCCCTCCTTTACACTTACACAAATATTACCATCCTTCAAGTTCTCTGCAAAACCTGCCCTACTCTGTAAAGTCTATAACGAAACCTTAGTTAAAAACAGTCATTGCCTCTTCTAAGCACCCAATTCTCTTAACTTACTGGCTGTCTTGTATCATGAATTTTTCATGTATTCAGAACATATCACCCTCGCAGTATTACATGTTCCTTGAGGGCTATTATTCTGCATTGTTCCTCTTTGTATCTCTCATTTATTCAATCACTCATGGGAAGTCCTTGTTGATAAGCACTGAATTACACTGAGTTCTAAAGGATTAGTAAAAGATGGTCAGGCAAATAGAGGGAGGAAAAGCTTCCAGGTGGAAGGAACAGCTAGTATGAAGGTCCTGGGGCCAGAAACAACTTGGCAAATTAAAGTACCTGAAAAAAATAGATGAGGTAGAGAAACAGAAAGGAACCAGACTAAAGTAAGGTGGGAGAGAAGAGGAAGTAGTTCCTTCCCCTGAGCATATTCTACCAAAGTGTCACATTTTTTTAAAGGTACCAGTAATACACTGAATTATAGTTAATACTACAATGAAAAGACTTTGGAGGTAGCAATACGAAAGCTGCCAGGGTGACAAAAATAGGAGGCTGTTAAATGGTGGTGCTTTTTTAAATTACAGCTTTTCTACCAACCAATGGCCAGGGTCCCTCATCTACTCCCTCCCTAGTCCTCCCCCTCAACTCAGTTGACCTTTTTTTTTTAACTTGATGATACAGGTTTGATTTTAATCACTTAGAGCAATGTTTTGATCTCCATGCTAATGATGAGGGACTAATCTTTAGAAGAGCAAGGAGGTGGTGCACCTGGGTGGCTCAGTTGTTAAGCGTCTGCCTTTGGCTCAGGTATTGATCCTAGGGTCTTGGGATCGAGCCCTGCATCGAGCCCCGCATCAAGCCCCACATCGGGCTCCCTGCTCAGCAGGAAGCCTGCTTCTCCCTCTTCCACTCCCCCTGCTTGTGTTCCCTCTCTCTCTGTGTCTCTCTCTGTCAAATAAATAAATAAAATCTTTAAAAAAAAAAAATAGAAGAGCAGGGAGGCAGGGTTTGTTTGCATGCAGACAAGCAACAGACTTTTTTTTTTTTTTAGAGTAGGCTCCACACCCAGTGTGGAGCCCAACATGGGGCTTGAACTCATGACCCTGAGATCAAGACCTGAGCTGAAATCAAGAGTTGGTCGTTCAACCAAGCCACCCAGGCAACCCACCTCTCTCTACCTCATTGGTTTTTTTGGTATATTTTACTTTCTGATAGTGCCTATTTTATGAACGGTCATTAAATCTAATCTTGACATTTTTTTTTTAAGATTTATTTATTTATTTGACAGAGAGAGAGTGCACACAAGCAGGAGGAGCAGCAGAAGGAGAGAGAGAAGCAGGCTCTCCGATGAGGAGGGAGCCCAATGCGGGGCTCAATCCCAGGACCCTGGGATCATGACCTGAGCAGAAGGCAGACACTTAACTGAACGAGCCACCCAGGCGCCCCTTGACATTGTTTTGTTACCCATAAACATTTTACAAATTGAAATCATCTTCTACCTTAAACTTTCTATTGGAGTACTGTGTAGACCTCCTACTAGGCTGGAGTTCAGATCATGCAGATCGTGCATCTTTCAGGCTATAAAAAAAAGTTAGGGTTTTATGAAAGGGAGTGTATGATCTGGTTTGCATTCTAAGAAGATCATCCCCTGCAATATGAGCCATGCTTTAGAGGAGAGAGCAGATAGGAGAAGGTGGAAGACTCCAGAATGTTTTCTTCTGAGCTTTTACCTTCAGTTTCCATAAAAGTTTAAGCTAAAAAGATAATAGGAACGGGTGCCTGGGTGGCTCAGATGGTTAAGCGTCTGCCTTCGGCTCAGGTCATGATCCCAGGGTCCTGGGATCGAGTCCCACATCGGGCTCCCCGCTCAGTGGGGTGCCTGCTTCTCCCTCTGACCCTCTCCCCTCTCATGCCGTTTCTCTCTCGCTCACTCTCTAAAAAAAAATAAATAAAATCTTTAAAAAAAAAAAAAAATTAAAAAAAAAAAAAAGATAATAGGAACACTGGAGCCAGTTTAAGCTAAGAAGCAATAGAATATCCCAGAAACAGCTTAGCACATCCTACTATATTAGTCCCATCCCAGTCATGTCTCAAATGTGGCTCTGTAGTAAAGCTTATGATACTGTAGAGTGCTATAACAGACATGAAGAAAGTCATATTTTCTTCTCTTCATTTAAGCCAATGGAAGTCTTTCTTCCACAGGTTTTCCCTTATCTAACCCCTGAGCTATTGCAATGTGAACCGTCTCCAAACCATCTGAATTTGAAACTTCCCTCTGCTTTGTCTCGGCACAAATACAGACTCTTTCTGGGAAAAGTCTGAGGAAAGCTCATGAGATATTTATATGTTTTATTTAGTTTTTCAAGTGGAAAAAACAATAGACATTTCCCTGTTTAAAAGAAAAAACAAATCTGTTGACTTACATACAAATAACTCAAACCAGCTGACCTTTAAAATGTCAAACTTCACATGTGGTCAAGCCTCAGACAGACTCTAAGCTAAGTTTGGAAAAAAAATAATTTAAATAATGAACTGGTAAAGCAAATAAAGTAAAATATTTGGATGATGATTCAGTTGAGTAACCACTAGTGACCCCAAACTGCCACTTGTTATGGATAGATGCCTCGTAAGATTTTAACTTGGGAGAGTTCAGAAATGACCCATTTATGGTGGGTGTCTTTCCAAATTGACCAGGGGCTAGAAGCAAGAGAAGAGAGAGTGTCTGACCGACTCAAGATTGAAATGCTCAGGCCTTAGGGAATACCAGAAACAAGTCTATTGCACACATGACTCATTTACTCCTGGCTTAAATCATGAATATTTAAATCAAGGACTGGCTAAAACCTTTATAGGACTGAAAACTTAGTCCTACACATCTCTCATCACGTAATTCAAAATAAAAACAAATTGGGGCACCTGGGTATCTCAGTCGGTTAAGTGTCTGCCTTCGGCTCAGGTCATGATCCCAGGGTCCTGGGATCAAGCGCCACATCGGGCGCCCTGCTCAATGGGGATCTGCTTCTCCCTCTGCCTCCCCCCTGCTCATGCTCTCTCTCTCTGTCTCTCTCTCTCAAATAAATAAATAAAATCTTTAAAAAAATAAAATAAAAACAATTATTAACCTGTAAAGGGGAAAAAAGTGTAAGGAATCCCAACAAATTTCTGATTTTCTCCATTGTGGCCACTCTATGCCTTTTTTAAAAAAGATATTATTTTTCTCATTGACCTTTTTTTGCTAGCACCTTAAGCATATACTTAGTTTGTCTTCTGGTAATCAGCATTGTATGGATCCCCATAGCTATGTTGTTCAGGTTTCTTATTAATTTCCCTGACTTCTATAAAGTTACTACAGATCTTCCTTGACTTACAATAGGGTAAACACATCATAAGTTGAAAATATCCACAGTCAAAAACTTGACCTAAACTTTGACTTAATTAAATAATACACCTAACCTGCCAAATATCCTAGCTTAGCCTAGCCAAACTTAAATGTGTTCAGAACACTATGTTAGCCAATAGTTGGGCAAAATCATCTAACACGAAAACTATTTTATAATAAAGTACTGAATATCTCATGTAGTTTATTGAATATGTACCCAAAGTGAAAAACAGCATAGTTGTATGGGTGCAGAATGGCTCTAAGTGTGTGAGGTGTTTACTGCCTCCCTGCCCCCATCCCGCCCCATGATCCCACGCCTCTGACCAGGAGCCGTGCCTCATTGCTACCACTGCCCAACATCAGGAGAGAGTATCATACCACATATTGCTAGCCCAGGAAGATGTCAAAATTTAAAACTCACAGTACAGTTTCAATTGAATATATATCACTCTCCCAACACAGTAAAGTAAAAAAATTGCAAGTAAAATCATCTTAAATCAGGGACCACCTATTGTAGAGACTCTTATAAAAGTACTTGTTTATGCAAATCAAAGTCATTTTACTTTACTAGATAATTAAGTGGCTATCTATAATAAAAAGGGGGGAGGCAGTAGGTAATATGACTTCCCAATGAGACTCCTGTGGGGGCTTCTCATTCCTCACACAACAAACTACTCAAGGCTGAGCATAACATATATGTTTATGCACCAGGAAAAATTTATCTTGGCTGATGGAAAACTAAGTAAAGCCAAGTTTACATAAGTCAAGTCTTAGCAAACCAAGTCTTTTTATATGAACCTTTCCTTTTTCCATCTGCTCTTTGGCATGAGAAAGGAAATGTCACTGTTCATTCCTACTTCAGATAGTTAATAGTTGCACTGATCTGAAGCCCAATGCCAACTGTTTTTGGCCAGACTTCCCCTATTCTAAAGGAAAGGAAAAATGCCACAAGCCTCAAGGTGAAAAATGGATAAGTCTGTACTTTAACCTTCTCTTCTTTATGTTTCTGGTTTTATCTTTCTAGGTAAGTGGTCATATTGGGCCCTCATATTTGAGGTTAATTAAAAAGTAGCATGACGAGGTTTCTAGAAAGCATCCTTGACTGAAGACAGAAGGTGTTGTGGCATTAAACCATTCACTTCCCCCTATTGCCTTCAGTTCCTAACCAGTGACCCAAGAATTTGCACCAGTCTGACCTTAGAGGCCCCTTGCAACTCTGACATTTTATAATTACAGAAACTTCTCTAGCTCGATGAAGGCAAGGATAAAGTTAAATCAGTGGAAAATTAATGATTTGGCAACCTGATCAATCAAGTGAGTTGATATTAAAAAGCACATGAACTTAAGTGATGTATCCTTTTCTCTTATCTTTGCATCCCTTGAACCAGGACAGTGCTTAACAAATGTAACTAGCCTAAAACAGACTTTTTTGATTGTCCCAAGTATCTGAAACCACCTTGTAAATTTCTTGAGTGAAAGAGCATTATTCCAGGATCAGAATGTGTAGAGGCAAATGAGGATCAAACAACGTATCACATGTGTGAAATAGAAGAGGTTCCTTATGACAAGGAGCTCAGGGTGCTTGAATAAAAAGATGAAGCAAAAAGATGTAGTCGAAGCCAAATCATGTGCATGTTACATTTTTAAAAGTCATTTTCCCCAAAAAAAGCTTAAATGGAGCCAAAAAAGAATTTGACCATGGAAGTAATCAAATTTATATTTCATATAGATGTCTCTAATTTAATTAAAGCAGTCTGTGATATGGTGGGCAGAGCCACCAAAATGGAGGCTATATTTATTTCCCTGATTCAGAGCAGTTTAAAACTTGGAGATAACAACTGTAAGGAACGCAGGGTTACTGAGAAATAATTAGTTGTATTCCTTCCTCCATTTATTTTACTCATTTAGTTAATATAAATTTACTTGGCACTTACCACTACATGTCAGGCACCAGTTACAAAGACCAAAAACAACAACAAAATTCATTCTTTCAAACAATATGAATCTGTAGAGGAATTATAATTTTTATTTTTAATTTCTGTTATTAATTTCTGTTAATCAATATAACATTATTTTGTGTTGTTTTGCTTATGATATCAAGTGCAGAGGGTAGGATTAATTATATTCAGTTCATGACGCATTGTCATCATCAATCTTTGCAAAGCCCTGCTCTTGTTGCATTTATTTTTATTTGTCTTTGTACCCATACCACATTCAAGTCCCCCATCCTTAAGACAGACAACCACTTAAATGTGTGTAATATATTTTTCTTTGCATGTGCTTATATAAATATGCATTATTTTGTAAGCATTTGTATTTTTAATTCATATAAATGGTATTGTACTATATATTGCTACCTGTTTCTTTCACAATGCTTTTATGATCCATCCATGTTGCTACGTAACAACAAATTGGTTGCTTTTAATTATTGCATAATACTTGTTGTGTAATCACCACATTTTATCTATGCATTCCTCCAGTATTAAACACCCAAATCGCTCCAACTCCCTCACCATAAGTAAAGCTCAATGAATACCCTATACATGTCCATTTATAAGTCCACATGAGAATTTCCATGGAAGTAAAAAAAACAGGAGTGGAACTTCAAAGTCAGAGAGTAAGGATACTCTTTATTTGCTCTGCAGAATGGCTGTACTAGTCTACAATCCCACCAGCAGTGCATGAGGGTTCCCATATCCCTCATGTTTGCCAACACCTGGCTTTAACAAACTTCCTAACTTTGCCAGTCTAACAGGTAGAAGGTAGTATCCCATTGCCTTTACAATGTGTGTCTTCAAAATTATTAATGATTTTGAGCACATGCTTCCTAGCATTTAAGGTTTTCTCCTAAGTAAACTGTCTATTCCTTATCTTTCTCCTATTTTTCTTTTGTTGATTTCAGGAGTTCCATATATACCCAAGATATTAATCTCTTGTTGGTTATACACATTGCCTATATATTCTCCTTTTCTGTCACCTGTCTTTAACTTTGGTCCTGGAGGCTTCAGTGCACAAAAATTCTTAATTTTAATTTAACAGTGTTTGCCTTATGGGTTGTGCCTTAAAATTTTATCAAGAGGTCATGTATTGAGCCTTTAGATCACACATATATTCACTATTTTCTTCTATTAACTTTATGGACTTATCTTTCACATAGAGGTCCACTGATTTTTTATCATACATAAGTAACATACACACATGGATTGTTCTTTGAGATCTCTATTCTGCTCCACTGGGCTGTTTATTTGACTCGCATCATCATTTATGCAATAAAGGAAACAACTTTGCTACGCCTTTCCTTCCTCCTCTCCTCTCAATTAGCTCAAACCACCCTATCAACTCCCATCCCAAAAAGCTGAAGATTGTCAACAGAAGGAAGACAATCATCCTAGTGTTATTTTTTTTATATCAAGTCCTGCCTTGCTGATTAGAGAATCAGCAAAGCAGAAAGCATTTTAGTTCTTAGAAATGTAGTCTCATTTGATGCAGTTAACTCTCAATGTATTTATAAGATACATATTTTGGGGGACAACTCTATGTGGTCATGTTCCTTGTTTAGAGATCAAAAACACTTTTGATACAGATGACCTTTTTTAATTTTTATTTTTTTAAAGTTTTTATTTATTTGAGAGAGAGTCAGAGAGCGTACAAGCAGGGGAAGAGGCAGAGGGAGAGGGAGAAGCAGGCTTCCCGCTGAGCAGGGAGCCTGATGTGGGGCTTGATCCCAGGACCCGGAGATCATGACCTGAGCTGAAGGCAGACGCTTAACCGACTGAGCCACCCAGGCACCACTATAGATGATCTTTTTTTTAAGATGATAAATTGTATATATTGATTCCTGAGTCACGTAATGGTAACATCATCATGTTGAATTGTGTGTATATCTTTCTAGATTTTACCAAGCAACCAAAAAAAAAAAAAAAATCTGTGAATGTGTTTTTCTTATAAGTGCTGCAGTGGCTTCCACTATACAATACAATTTTGCAATGATCTATATAAATCAAGTGGGAACAATAATAAACTATACTAATGAACCATAAATTTAAGATTAATTTGTACCTTCCATCAATCAGAGGTTGTGGTAACCCTTACCAAGAAAGCCCTCAACAAAGTAGTAATACAAAAATGACAGTGTTTGCATTTTCTGTTTGAGCTATATAAACATGATTACCAGTATGTCAAAATTACCTGAAAAAATAAACAATCTTCTGTCTAGATTAACTGCAAGTCACAACTTTGCCACAAAGAAACATCTTTCAGAAAAAGCTGCTACCAAAGTGAAAGTGCCAAGCTGATTCACTAATTTCAGAATATGCCTCCAATATATCTCTATTTAAGAATGCTCAAAGAATTTCCTGCCCACAAATATCTTTGTGTCTAAAGGTAACTTCTCACATATAATGAAGATGCTGTCTCCAAAGTAAAATATCCAGGCCCACAAAACTTAAAACAGCATCTGCTATGTAAATAGTACTTCTGAACTAGATGGTCTTGATGATGATCACGTCTTAGTTATAACAAAGGGTAAATCCCAAATTTGCTTTACTAAATGTGAACAACTTATAAGAACAGGAATATTTTTTTTCACTTGGCTAATATGCTCATGTTTGTCATTGGAATTTTCCAAAAGTATGTTTGGGTAATGTTTTTAACTTGTCTGTATTTTGCAAATTGCCTATGATGAGCAAAATGGACAAGTGAAATAATTCCTTTAATTAAAAAACTATACTCATCCTCATCATGCACCATATCCCCACTATCAACACCACCACATACATACATAGTGACAAAAGAGAAGTTCAAAATACAGGGGAACTTGAGTGAGCAAAGAGAATAATTTGTAATTCCAAATAAAATACAGGTTTCCCCTGCTAGCTGAAAGTACAGTGTTCTCAAACCTTTTCTAAGTCAAAATGGCAAGTGATTACCTTTCTGTAAAGGGGAAAATCCCTTTGGTTTTCTTTAGGTTTGCAAAAACAGGTACTAATGTAGGTCTTTCATAAACGCAAAGTGGCTTAAAGGGAACTTCCAGACAGCAGGGGAAACCTGTATCTTTAATGTGGGATTTTAAAGACTGTAGCAACTTGATAGAGAAAACAATAACCTAGTGGTCAAAGGAAGAGATCGTGGAAAATTCGGAGTTATATGTTAGGCATGGTAATTCAGCTTTAGGCCCAACACATTCATTATAAAGTAACTGAAAACCTTACTGCCTAGTTAATTTTTACTCTGTCGAGCTACCACCACTAACTGAAGATGACTGCAGATGTACTATTTTGGAAGCAGGGAACTGATGCTGAAGAAAGACAACATCGAACCTTTAGTAGTGGGAAAGCTTAATGTTATTAGGTCTGTTATTCTGGTGTTCAACAGAGCAGATGAAATGTTAGATTTATCTTCTTTGTATGAATGCTGAATTATGAAAATAAAGTAAGAATGTTCTTCTAATTTGGTTTTAATTTTATCTTCAACTTTATTTCCTAAGTGGATTCCTTTTTCACATGTGTTTGGGTAACTGCTTTTCATGAAATTTTATTAGATTTGATAGAGAAACTGCAACAGTTGCTGAGATTATAATGTTGCTATATCTGGCTGACTCAGCTGTACTCAGCTGCATAATTAAAGAGTAAAAATCTACTGTGAGATTACACTAACTGTTCAAAGAAAAGAAACAACAGCCCCCTCTTTTCTCAAGACTTTTGCTCTTCTTTTTTCCTGGCTATTTCTCTGTATTTCTATCAGAAGAAGGGACTGGAAGGAGAATAAGTATTTAAAGAAAAATGTAAGCATATGTAATTTATTCAGGAAGACTTCTCTCACATAGAGGCACCCAGCCCAGGTGTTTTAAGAACTGTAAGAGCAGGAGTGAGTGAGAATAAGGATAGATTATTCAGCAGAGAATAATTTAGGGAACAGTAGAGGTTGGAACTAGGTTAGGCTTCCAACACTCAGTTCACCTGAAAAAACTGTTGGACCTCTGGGATTTCTTCAAAACTCAGAAGAGTTCAGATTCAGAACACTTGGGCTCTGGAAGGAATCTTATCATTAATTCACCTTAGAGAAAAAGTCTAACCAATGCTGGTTTTAGAAATAGAGTGAAACTAAGAAAAAATTGTTTTTCCCCCATAACACAGAAGAATAAAGTTTCCAAATCTTAGTCCACTGTTCTTTAAAAATCTTCACTTACCCAACCCTTCTACTCAGTTCAGGCCCCCTTATCTCACATGTGATTTACCATAACAGCCTCAAGACAGAACTCTTGATTTTGGTCTCCTATCTCTCAACCAGAACTCAACTATGTTAGTCCTTCATATTCCAGATTTTCCCTAAATGCAATTTCTGTATTTCCCTCAAGGAAAGGGACCATGTCTTATATATCTCCTGTATCCCCAACAAAGGCAAATACAACAATAGCTAATAATAGTTAATATACATTAACTATTTAAATACTTACTATTCATCAGGCATTGTTCTAAATGCTTTACATGTATTAATTCATTTAATCCTTACAATAACCCAATGAGGTAAGTACTATTATAATTCCTATTTTACAGACAAGACTTACCCAAGGCCACACAACTAGAAATGATGGGGGTAGAGTGAGGGATTTGTAGCCAAGTGATTTAAAATATAGAACCTGTATTCCACTATCTTTCCTGATGGGGGGGTTGGGGGGAGGAGGGTTGAATGCATATCAAATTTCTCAATAAGGGGGCACCTGGGTGGCTCAGTCGTTAAGCGTCTGCCTTCGGCTCAGGTCATGGTCCTAGGGTCCTGGGATCGAGCCCCACATCAGGCTCCCTGCTCGGTGGGAAGCCTGCTTCTCCCTCTCCCACTCCACCTGCTTATGTTCCCTCTCTCTCTCTCTCTCTCTCTCTCTGTCAAATAAATAAAATCTTAAAAAAAAAAAAAAAAGAAAAACTCTTTAAAAAAAATTCTCAATAAGAACTTAGCATGGGTGTCTGGAAAGATATTCAGAATTTAATATACTTCAAAAAGACAGTTCTTAAGCATGGCTGAACTGTGTTTTACACATACTGTCATCTCTCTATTTATGGTTATCTATTCCTCACACCTGAAGTAAGGAACTGTTTGTACCCTCATAAAAATGGACTTGACAGTGGTTGCTATCTGTGGTAGGCTAAAAAATGGCCCCCTCAAAATATTCATGTCAAATCCATGGAACCCATGAATGTCACATTATTTTTAAAAAAGGTTCTTTACAGTATAAATTAACTTAAAGAATAGAGATAAGATCATCTTGGAGTATCTGTGTGGATCCTAACTCCTTATAAGAGGCACACAGGGAACAGATAAAAAAGGAGGAGGCAGGGGTGCCTGGGTGGCTCAGTTGGTTAAGCCACTGCCTTCGGCTCAGGTCATGATCCCAGAGTCCTGGGATCGAGCCCCACATCGGGCTCCTTGCTCAGCAGGGAGCCTGCTTCTCCCTCTCCCTCTACCTGCTACTCTGCCTGCTTGTGCTCTCTCTCTGTGTCAAATACATTTAAAAAAAGAAAAAGAGGAGGCAATGTGACCACAGAGGCAGAGATTGGAGTAATGGACCCATAAGCCAAGGGATGCCTAGAACCACCAAAAGTTTGAAGAGGCAAGGAACAGAGCCTCCTGAAGAGCCTTCAAATGAAGCAGGCCCTTGACAACACCTTAATTTTGAACTTCTGGCCTCCAGAACTATGAGAGAATAAATTTCTATTGTTTCATGCTACCATGTTTGTGGTAATTTGTTATTGGAGCCACAGGAAACTACTACACTACCCATCTGCTATCTGTAATAAACTACACATGCTTGGAATAGGAAGAGTGTTTTGTGTATCTCTATAGCCTTCACTCTTTCAATCTAGTGTAGTACCTGAGAAGCATGAGTATAATGGCAATAATATTTGGAAATAAGAATGGAAATGGAAAACAGGAGGGATGATTTACTACATAAAAATTGTGATCTTGGTATTTAATCTATTCATTCAATAATCATACACTGGAGACTTACTATTGTGCTAGGCAGTGAGCTAGGCAATCAGAAGTCAACTATAAAGGCAACAAACATGATATCTGCCCACATGTCATTTTGAATGAATTACTGTATTATCTTGTAATTAATACTTTAAAAGTGTAAGAACAGGATTCATTGTAAATTCACAGGAGGGACAACTAACCCAACTTAAAAGTGGTAGAGTCTGGGAAATAAGTCACTTAACCTCTCTGAGACTTCATTATAGAACATATAATAAATAGCAGAGGTGGGCTAAATACTGTCTGCCTTAGAGAACTGTTTTGTTCTCATTTAAAATAGGTTCTTTGTAATGATAGCATATATGTTCAATAAAATGTTTATATGTACCTAGCATTGTCCTAGGCATTTAAAAAAAATTTCTTTTTGAGTAGAGTTGACACACAATGTTACATTAGTTTCAGGTATACAACATAGTGATTCAATAAGTTTATACATTATGCTATGTTCCCTACAAGTGTAGCTACCATCTGTCCCAATACATCACTATCACAGTATCACTGACCATATTCCTCAAGCTGTTGTGCTATGATTTTATACAAATTATCTCATTTAACTCTCACAACATACAAATTACCTATCTTTATAAATTATATATTAATTATTTATAATATATGTGAAATACATATTTCTTAAATTTTCATATTTGTAAGCATATTTCAAAGATTTATAGCATATATGAAATAATATACTATTACTTCACCAGTTTTACAAATAGAGAAACAGAGATGAGGGAAAAGATGGCAAAGGAGTAGGGGACCCTATTGCAACTGGTCCCCAGAATTGAGCTGGATATCTACCAGACCACTCTGAGCACCCACAAAATCAGCCTGAGATGTAAGAAGATCTGGATCTCTACAAACGGAATATTGCAGGTGCTTGGTTTTGAGGTACGAAGAGGGGAGCCGTGATTCCACGGGCAGATATCAGAGGATAAACGGCAGCAGAAGAGAGCCGGGCCATGGGGATCCTACACCACCGGTGAGCGACAGCCTCGCGCAATGCGGACCAGGCACAGACTCAAAGACTGGTAGCGACGGGAAAGGACTTTAGACGGAAACCGGAGCAGCGGGGTAGCGCCTGCGAAATGGGAGCAGCTTGCAGTTTTAGAAGCACAAAGGGCAGAGATGTGCCCCGACCTGGAGGCAGGACTGGGGGCTCTGAGGAGGGGCGCACAACCCAGGCCGCTGCAGTTTATAGCAGCACGGACAGAAACGGAGACGGTGTGGCCTGGAGAGCACACTGAAGAACAGACTGCGATCTCTCTGCTCTGAGGCAGAGGGTTGGAAACGGTCTCTTCTGCTCTCTCAGAAGAGATGCAGAAAGCTGCCATGGAAAGCCACCAGAGAACAAAAGCCCCAAAACACTGGTTCCCACTGAGCCCATCCCCTACCACAGGGGCGCAGGGCAACTCCGCCCAAACAGGGTTGCCTGAGTAACCTCCCCCAGAAGACAGGCTGGGAGAATAAGAGGCCAGCAACCCTAAGGTCCCTAGAAAACAGGTGCATCTTGCTTGGGTTCTGGTCAATAATTTGGACTCTATACATTCCCTCAACCACCCCTCAAAAGAATGACAAGGAGGAGGAATCCCCAAAATAGGAAAGACTCAGAGATTATGACTTATGCCACAGATTTACAAATGGATACAGACATAACCAAGATGTCAGAGATGGAATTCAGGCTGGCAATTGTGAAGATGATAGCTAGAATGGAGAAAACAATTAATGCCAACAAAGAATCTCTAAGGGCAGAAATGAAAGCTGAATTGGCAGAACTTAAAAATGCTATCAATGAGATCCAATCCAAACTAGATAATTTAACAGCTAGGATAACTGAGGCAGAAGAATGAATCAGTGACCTGGAAGACAATATAATAGATAAGAAGGGAAAAGGGGAGGCCAGGGAAAAACAACTCAGAATCCATAAAAATAGAATCAGAGAAATAAGTGACACCATGAAGTGTTCCAATGTCAGAATTATTGGAATCCCGGAGGGGGTGGAGAGAGAGGACTAGAAGATATATTTGAGAAAACGTAGCTGAGAACTTCCCTAATCTGGGGAATGAAACAAACATTCATGTCCTAGAGGCAGAGAGGACCCCTCCGCAGATCAAGGACAACAGGCCAACACCCCGGCATGTAATAGTAAAACTCACAAATCTTAGAACCAAGGAAACCATCTTAAGGGCAGTTAGGGGGAAGAGATTCCTTTCATAGGGAGGAACATCAGAGTAACGTCAGACCTATCCATAGAGACCTGGCAAGCCAGAAAGGCCTGGCAAGACATATTCAGGGTACTAAATGAGAAGAACATGCAGCCAAGAATACTTTATCCGGCAAGGCTTTCATTTAGAATGGATGGAGAGATGCAGAGCTTCCACGACCGGCAGAAACTGAAAGAATATGTGACCACTAAGCCGGCCCTGCAAGAAATATTAAGGGGGGTTCTATAAAAGGAGAAAGACCCCAAGAGTGATATACAACAGAAATTTATAGGAACAATCTATAAAAACAATGTCTTCACAGGCAACATGATGACAATTAATTCATATCTTTCAATAATCACTCCCAATGTAAATGGCCTAAATGCTCCCATAAAACGGCATAGGGTTGCCCATTGGATACAAAGACAGGACCCATCCATATGCTGCCTACAAGAGACTCATGTTAAACCTAAAAATACAACCAGATTGAAACTGAAGGGATGGAGATCCATCTTCCATGCCAGCGGACCTCAAAAGAAAGCTGGGGTAGCAATTCTTATATCAGACAAATTAGATTTTAAACTAAAGTCTGTAATTAGAGACACAGAAGGACACTATATCATTCTTAAAGGGCCTATCCAACAAGAAGATCTAACAATTGTAAATATCTACGCCCCAACATGGGAGCAGCCACCTATATAAGCCAACTGTTAACCAAAATAAAGAGTCATATTGATAACAATACGTTAACTGTAGGAGACCTCAATACTCCACTCTCAGCAATAGACAGATCATCTAAGCAGAAAATCAACAAAGAAACAAAAGCATTGAATGACACACTGGACCAGATGGACCTCATAGATATTTACAGAACATTCCACCCTAAAACAACAGAATACTCATTCTTCTCGAGCACACATGGAACTTTCTCCAGAATAGACCAGGTACTTGGTCACAAATCAGTTCTCAACTGATACCAAAAGACTGAGATTATTCCCTGCATATTCTCAGACCACAATGCTC